>NW_027646007.1:0-217000 GCF_951394435.1 Stenella coeruleoalba | reverse complement strand
CCAAAATTTGGAGTGGCTGTGTCTTTTTTTTTTTTTTTTTTTTTTTTTTTTTTTTTCTTGTAAACAGAGGCGTCCCAAACTTTCGGTGGCTGTGTCTTTTTTTTTTTTTTTTTTTAACATCTTTATTGGGGTATAATTGCTTTACAATGGTGTGTTAGTTTCTGCTTTATAACAAAGTGAATCAGTCATACATAAACATATGTTCCCATATGTCTTCCCTGTTGCGTCTCCCTCCCTCCCACCCTCCCCATTCCACCCCTCCAGGCTGTCACAAAGCACCGAGCCAATATCCCTGTGCCATGCGGCTGCTTCCCACTAGCTGTCTACCTTACTGCGTTTGTTACTGTGTATATGCCCATGACTCTCTCTCGCCCTGTCACAGCTCACCCTTCCCCCTCCCCATAACCTCAAGTCCGTTCTCTAAGAGGTCTGCGTCTTTAGTCCTGCTTTACCCCTAGGTTCTTCATGACATTTTTTTCTTAAATTCCATATATATGTGTTAGCATACGGTATTTGTCTTTTTCTTTCTGACTTACTTCACTCTGTATGACAGACTCTAGGTCTATCCACCTCATTACAAATAGCTCAATTTTGTTTCTTTTTATGGCTGAGTAATATTCCATTGTATATATGTGCCACATCTTCTTTATCCATTCATCTGATGATGGGCACTTAGGTTGTTTCCATCTCCGGGCTATTGTAAATAGAGCTGCAATGAACATTTTGGTACATGACTCTTTTTGAATTTTGGTTTTCTCAGGGTATATGCCCAGTAGTGGGATTGCTGGGTCATATGGTAGTTCTATTTGTAGTTTTTTAAGGAACCTCCATACTGTTCTCCATAGTGGCTGAACCAATTCACATTCCCACCAGCAGTGCAAGAGTGTTCCCTTTTCTCCACACCCTCTCCAGCATTTATTGTTTCTAGATTTTTTGATGATGGCCATTCTGACTGGTGTGAGATGATATCTCATTGTAGTTTTGATTTGCATTTCTCTAATGATTAATGATGTTGAGCATTCTTTCATGTGTTTGTTGGCAGTCTGTATATCTTCTTTGGAGAAATGTCTATTTAGGTCTTCTGCCCATTTTTGGATTGGGTTGTTTGTTTTCTTGTTATTGAGCTGCATGAGCTGCTTGTAAATTTTGGAGATTAATCCTTTGTCGGTTGCTTCATTTGCAAATATTTTCTCCCATTCTGAGGGTTGTCTTTTGGTTTTGTTTATGGTTTCCTTTGCTGTGCAAAAGCTTTGAAGTTTCATTAGGTCCCATTTGTTTATTTTTGTTTTTATTTCCATTACTCTAGGAGGTGGGTCAGAAAGGATCTTGCTTTGATTTATGTCATAGAGTGTTCTGCCTATGTTTTCCTCTAAGAGTTTGATAGTTTCTGGCCTTACATTTAGGTCTTTAATCCATTTTGAGCTTATTTTTGTGTATGGTGTTAGGGAGTGATCTAATCTCATACTTTTACATGTACCTGTCCAGTTTTCCCAGCACCACTTATTGAAGAGGCTGTCCTTTCTCCATTGTACATTACTGCCACCTTTATCAAAGATAAGGTGTCCATATGTGCATGGGTTTATCTCTGGGCTTTCTATCCTGTTCCATTGATCTATCTTTCTGTTTTTGTGCCAGTACCATACCGTCTTGATGACTGTAGCTTTGTAGTATAGTCTGAAGTCAGGGAGCCTGATTCCTCCAGTTCCTTCTTTCGTTCTCAAGATTGCTTTGGCTATTCGGGGTCTTTTGTGTTTCCATACAAATTGTGAAATTTTTTGTTCTAGTTCTGTGAAAAATGCCAGTGGTAGTTTGATAGGGATTGCATTGAATCTATAAATTGCTTTGGGTAGTAGAGTCATTTTCACAATGTTGATTCTTCCAATCCAAGAACATGGTATATCTCTCCATCTATTTATATCATCTTTAATTTCTTTCATCAGTGTCTTATAATTTTCTGCATACAGGTCTTTTGTCTCCTTAGGTAGGTTTATTCCTAGATATTTTATTCTTTTTGTTGCAATGGTAAATGGGAGTGTTTTCTTGATTTCACTTTCAGATTTTTCATCATTAGTATATAGGAATGCCAGAGATTTCTGTGCATTAATTTTGTATCCTGCCACTTTACCAAATTCATTGATTAGCTCTAGTAGTTTTCTGGTAGCATCTTTAGGGTTCTCTATGTATAGGATCATGTCATCTGCAAACAGTGACAGCTTTACTTCTTCTTTTCCAATTTGGATTCCTTTTATTTCCTTTTCTTCTCTGATTGCTGTGGCTAAAACTTCCAAAACAATGTTGAATAATAGTGGTGAGAGTGGGCAACCTTGTCTTGTTCCTGATCTTAGTGGAAATGCTTTCAGTTTTTCACCATTGAGGATGATGTTTGCTGTGGGCTTGTCATATATGGCCTTTATTATGTTGAGGAAAGTTCCCTCTATGCCTACTTTCTGCAGGGTTTTTATCATAAATGGGTGTTGAATTTTGTCAAAAGCTTTCTCTGCATCTATTGAGATGATCATATGGTTTTTCTCCTTCAATTTGTTAATATGGTTTATCACATTGATAGATTTGCGTATATTGAAGAATCCTTGCATTCCTGGAATAAACCCCACTTGATCATGGTGTATGATCCGTTTAATGTGCTGTTGGATTCTGTTTGCTAGTATTTTGTTGAGGATTTTTGCATCTATGTTCATCAGTGATATTGGCCTGTAGTTTTCTTTCTTTGTGACATCCTTGTCTGGTTTTGGTATCAAGGTGATGGTGGCCTCGTAGAAGGAGTTAGGGAGTGGTCCTCCCTCTGCTATATTTTGGAAGAGTTTGAGAAGGATAGGTGTTAGCTCTTCTCTAAATGTTTGATAGAATTCGCCTGTGAAGCCATCTGGTCCTGGGCTTTTCTTTGTTGGAAGATTTTTAATCACAGTTTCAATTTCAGTGCTTGTGATTGGTCTGTTCATATTTTCTATTTCTTCCTGATTCAGTCTTGGCAGGTTGTGCATTTCTAAGAATTTGTCCATTTCTTCCAGATTGTCCATTTTATTGGCATAGAGTTGCTTGTAGTAATCTCTCATGATCTCTTTTATCTCTGCAGTGTCAGTTGTTACCTCTCCTTTTTCATTTCTAATTCTATTGATTTGAGTCTTCTCCCTTTTTTTCTTGATGAGTCTGGCTAGTGGTTTATCTATTTTGTTTATCTTCTCAAAGAACCAGCTTTTAGTTTTATTGATCTTTGCTATTGTTTCCTTCATTTCTTTTTCATTTATTTCTGATCTGATTTTTATGATTTCTTTCCTTCTGCTAGCTTTGGGGTTTTTTTGTTCTTCTTTCTCTAATTGCTTGAGGTGCAAGGTTAGGTTGTTTATTCGAGATGTTTCCTGCTTCTTAAGGTGGGCTTGTATTGCTATAAACTTCCCCCTTAGAACTGCTTTTGCTGCATCCCACAGGTTTTGGGTCGTTGTGTCTCCATTGTCATTTGTTTCTAGGTATTTTTTGATTTCCTCTTTGATTTCTTCAGTGATCTCTTCATTATTAAGTAGTGTATTGTTTAGCCTCCATGTGTTTGTATTTTTTACAGATCTTTTCCTGTAATTGATATCTAGTCTCATGGCGTTGTGGTCGGAAAAGATACTTGATACAATTTCAATTTTCTTAAATTTACCAAGGCTTGATTTGTGACCTAAGATATGATCTATCCTGGAGAATGTTCCATGAGCACTTGAGAAAAATGTGTATTCTGTTGTTTTTGGATGGAGTGTCCTATAAATATCAATTAAGTCCATCTTGTTTAATGTATCATTTAAAGCTTGTGTTTCCTTATTTATTTTCATTTTGGATGATCTGTCCATGGGTGAAAGTGGGGTGTTTAAGTCCCCTACTATGAATGTGTTACTGTCGATTTCCCCTTTTATGGCTGTTAGTATTTGCCTTATGTATTGAGGTGCTCCTATGTTGGGTGCATAAATATTTACAATTGTTATATCTTCTTCTTGGATCGATCCCTTGATCATTATGTAGTGTCCTTCTTTGTCTCTTTTAATAGTCCTTATTTTAAAGTCTATTTTGTCTGATATGAGAATTGCTACTCCAGCTTTCTTTTGGCTTCCATTTGCATGGAATATCTTTTTCCATCCCCTTACTTTCAGTCTGTATGTGTCTCTAGGTCTGAAGTGGGTCTCTTGTAGACAGCATATATAAGGGTCTTGTTTTTGTATCCATTCAGCTAATCTGTGTCTTTTGGTGGGAGCATTTAGTCCATTTACATTTAAGGTAATTATCGATATGTATGTTCCTATTCCCATTTTCTAAATTGTTTTGGGTTCGTTATTATAGGTCTTTTCCTTCTCTTGTGTTTCTTGCCTAGAGAAGATCCTTTAGCATTTGTTGTAAAGCTGGTTTGGTGGTGCTGAACTCTCTCAGCTTTTGCTTGTCTGTAAAGGTTTTAATTTCTCCATCAAATCTGAATGAGATCCTTGCTGGGTAGAGTAGTCTTGGCTGCATGTTTTTCTCCTTCATCACTTTCAGTATGTCCTGCCACTCCCTTCTGGCTTGTAGGGTTTCTGCTGAGAGATCAGCTGTTAACCTTATGGGGATTCCCTTATGTGTTATTTGTTGTTTTTCCCTTGCTGCTTTTAATATGCTTTCTTTGTATTTAATTTTTGACAGTTTGATTAATATGTGTCTTGGCGTATTTCTCCTTGTATTTATCTTGTATGGGACTCTCTGTGCTTCCTGGACTTGATTAACTATTTCCTTTCCCATATTAGGGAAGTTTTCAACTATAATCTCTTCAAATATTTTCTCAGTCCCTTTCTTTTTCTCTTCTTCTTCTGGAACCCCTATAATTCGAATGTTGGTGCGTTTAATGTTGTCCCAGAGGTCTCTGAGACTGTCCTCAGTTCTTTTCATTCTTTTTTCTTTATTCTGCTCTGCAGTAGTTATTTCCACTATTTTATCTTCCAGGTCACTTATCCGTTCTTCTGCCTCAGTTATTCTGCTATTGATCCCATCTAGAGTACTTTTAATTTCATTTATTGTGTTGTTCATCGTTGCTTGTTTCATCTTTAGTTCTTCTAGGTCCTTGTTAACTGATTCTTGCATTTTGTCCAATCTATTGTCCATTCTATCTCCAAGATTTCGGATCAACCTTACTATCATTATTCTGAATTCTCTTTCAGGTAGACTGCCTATTTCCTCTTCATTTGTTAGGTCTGGTGGGTTTTTATCTTGCTCCTTCATCTGCTGTGTGTTTTTCTGTCTTCTCATTTTGCTTATCTTACTGTGTTTGGGGTCTCGTTTTTGCAGGCTGCAGGTTTGTAGTTCCTCCTGTTTTTGATGTCTGTCTCCAGTGGCTAAGGTTGGTTCAGTGGGTTGTGTAGGCTTCCTGGTGGAGGGGGCTAGTGCCTGTGTTGTGGTGGATGAGGCTGGATCTTGTCTCTCTAGTAGGCAGGTTCACGTCTGGTGGTGTGTTTGGGGGTGTCTGTGGCCTTATTATGATTTTAGGCAGCCTCTCTGCTAATGGGTGGGGTTGTGTTCCTGTTTTGCTAGTTGTTTGGCATAGGTTTTCCAGCCCTGTGGCTTGCTGGTCGTTGAGTGAAGCTGGGTGCTGGTGTTAAGATGGAGGTCTCTGGGAGATTTTCGCCATTTGATATTATGTGGAGCTGGGAGGTCTCTTGTTGATCAGTGTCCTGAAGTTGGCTGTCCTACCTCAGAGGCACAGCCCTGCCTCCTGGCTGGAGCACCAAAAGCTTTTCATCCACAGGCTCAGGATAAAAGGGAGAAAAAGTAGAGGGAATTAGTAGAAGTATGAGGAAAGAAAGAAGGAAAGGAGGGTAGGAAGGAAGGAAGAAAGAAAGAAAGAAGCAAAGAAGGAAAGAAGGCAAGAAGGAAAGAAAGGAGGGAGGGAGGGAGGGAGGAAGGAAGGAAGGAGGGAAAGAAGGAAAAAAGACAGAAAGAAAGAAGATACAGTAAAAATAAAATAAAGTATAATAAAGTTATTGAATTAAAAACTTCTTATTTAGAAAAAAAAAAAAGGGACGGAAAGAACCTTAGGACAAATGTTGGAAGCAAAGCTATACAGACAAAATCTTACACAGAAGCATACACATACACCCTCACTAAAAGAGGTAAATGGGGAAGAATCCTAAATCTTGCTGTCAGAGACCACTTCCTCAATTTGGGATGATTCGTTGTCTAAAGGAGGGAAGGAAGGACGGAAAGAAAGAAAGAAAGAACGAAGGTAAAGTATAATAAGGTTATTAAAATTAATTATTAAGAAAAAAAATTAAAAAAAAAAACATGGACGGATAGAACCCTAGGACAAATGGTGGAAGCAAGACTATACAGACAAGATCTCACACAGAAGCATACACATACACATTCACAAAAAGAGGAAAGGGGAAAAAATCATAGATCTTGCTCCTAAAGTCCACTTCCTTAATTTGGGATGATTGGTTGTCTATTCAGGTATTCCACAGATGCAGGGTACATCAAGTTGATTGTGGAGCTTTAATCCGCTGCTTCTGAGGCTGCTGGGAGAGATTTCCCTTTCTCTTCTTTGTTCTCACAGCTCCCAGGGCTAAGCTTTGGATTTGGCCCTGCCACTGCGTGTAGATCGCTGGAGGGCGTCTGTTTTTTGCTCAGACAGGATGGGGTTAAAAGAGCCGCTGATTGGGGGCTCCGGCGCACTCAGGCCGGCGGGGACGGAGGGGCACAGAGTGCGGAGCGGGCCTGCGGTGGCAAAGGCCGGCGTGACTTTGCACCAGCCTGAGGCGCGCTGTGCGCTCTCCCGGGGAAGTTGTCTCTGGATCCCGGGAACCCGGCAGTGGCGGGCTGCACAGGCTCCGCGGAGGAGGGGTGTGGAGAGTGACCTGTACTCGCACACAGGCCCCTCGGTGGCGGCAGCAGCAGCCTTAACGTCTCCCGTCCGCCTCTGGGGTCCGCGCTTTTAGCCGCGGCTTGCACCCGTCTCTGGATTCCGCGCTTTCAGCCGCGGCTCGCGCCCGTCTCTGGATTCCGCGCTTTCAGCCGCGGCTCGCGCCCGTCTCTGGATTCCGCGCTTTCAGCCGCGGCTCGCGCCCGTCTCTGGATTCTGCGCTTTCAGCCGCGGCTCGCGCCCGTCTCTGGGGTCCGCGCTTTCAGCCGCGGCTCGCGCCCGTCTCTGGGGTTCGCGCTTTTAGCCGCGGCTCGCACCCGTCTCTGGAGTTCCTTTAAGCAGCGTTCTTAAACCCCTCTCCTCACGCACCAGGAAACAAAGAGGGAAGGAAAAGTCTCCTGCCTCTTCTGCAGGTGCAGGCTTTTCCCCGGACTCCCTCCCGGCTAGCTGTGGTGCACTAACCCCTTCAGGCTATGTTCAAGCCGCCAACCCCAGTCCTCTCCCTGCGCTCCGGCCTCAGCTCGCAGCCCCGCCCGCCCCGGCGGGTGAGCAGACAAGCCTCTCGGGCTGGTGAGTGCCGGTCGGCACCGATCCTCTGTGTGGGAATCTCCCAGCTTTGCCCTCCGCACCCGTTGCTGTGCACTCCTCCGCAGCTTCGAAGCTCCCCCCTCCGCCTCCCGCAGTCTCCGCCCGCGAAGGGGCTTCCTAGAGTGTGGAAACTTTTCCTCCTTCACAGCTCCCTCCCACTGGTGCAGGTGCTGTCCCTATTCTTTTGTCTCTGTTTTTTCTTTTGCCCTACCCAGGTACGTGGGGAGTTTCTTGCCTTTTGGGAGGTCTGAGGTCTTCTGCCAGCCTTCAGTAGGTGTTCTGTAGGAGTTGTTCCACGTGTAGTTGTATTTCTGGTGTATCTGTGGGGAGGAAGGTGATCTCCGCGTCTTACTCTTCCGCCATCTTCCGCCTTCCTCGCTGTGTCTTTTTGATTTTAATTTCCCTAAGCTATAGGACCATAAGTGGAAGTGCCCTAGGCTCTGTTGCTTTGTTTTTTAGATGTTTCAGGAAACACCATACACTTCTCCAGAGTGTCTGTTGGCAATTTACATCCCGCCCATCAGCATAACAAGGCTCCCAGTTCTCCATGGCCTGTCCTGCCTTTCTGGATTTTACACTTTTTTCAGATGGCCCTTTTGACCGGGGGGAAGTGAGACTTCATTGTAGTGCAGATTTCCTTTGCAAGTTTGCTTGGTTGGCCAAAAAGGGCGTATGCGTTTTTTCCTGAATATATTCAGGAAAAAACGCATACGCCCTTTTTGGCCAAGTGCATCATTGTGGACGTTCTGCCTCTTTTCCTATGCTTTCAATGCAATTCCAGTCTACCTCCTGAAATCGGTTTCCTGCAATTCTGCCCCGCTTTCAAGTCCTCTTGGCAGCCTTACTTCAGTATATTTTTGGACGATAGCTGTCATTTATAACTCTGCAGGTTTGTGAATTACAGTGCCCCTGAGCTCCTTTCTTCAACTCGCTTTCTTTTGAGCTGGCCGCAACACCGCAGGATGGCTTCAGGCCCTAATCTGGTTCCGGCACGGCATGCTGAGCCTTTGGTTATTTCCTCTTCCTGGTGGGAAATGAGAGTTAAATTTGCCCGTCCAGACACCTCCAGCTAGTCTCTCATTGGTTCTCCCTATTCCTGTTCATCTTCCGCAGAAATTGCAAACTGGGCCAAACAGGAGGTTAAAGGCGCTGACCCCCCAAGTGCGGAGAGTGTTAGTAAAGCGTCTGGAATGTTGCACCCAAGTACCAGGGTACGAAAACTGAGACATATTTGAACACGTCTCCCGATCACACGGTTGATCATACTCTGGGTTCCACATGCATGTTTTAGCTAAAAGAAGAATACCTTAAACCTGGAGAGTTGAGACCCGTGGAATGGGTACCATGCAATATGACTTCAAAGGGTCTTCATTTGCTCACCGAACCTCTCCAATCCTATCACTGCTGCGTTTGTGCCCCTGTACACATGCTTGATTCTCTTTTGGAGACATAGCAATCCATAGGTTTTAAGATACTTACTAGTCAGGTACATTCTTAGGCGTTTAATATGCGGTGTTGAGTCCATTTCGTTGAGCAAGGAGTAGCTCTTGTCTACTCCATATTTGGCTTAAGGAACTTTATCTGTGCTCATTTCAATCTCTGGTTTTATGCAGCACCCCAACTCACCTTTCCCCTTAAGCAAGCATAAGTTGGTTTTCTAAATTTGAGACCCTGTTCTGTTCTGTAATTCAGTTCCTGTGTAGCCAAGTTTACATTCCGTGTATTAGTGATATCTTATGATGTTTCTTTTTCTGTGTGACTTATTTCAGTTAGAATCATCGTACCTGAATCCACTCATTATGCTGCTAAGGGCCTGATGACATAGATTTCATTGCTGAGTGATACTGCATTGTACGTAAGTACCACAAGTTCTTTATCCATTTTTCACTTTCTGCGATATTGAACTTGTACGGTAGACGAGGTTCTTGTAAACAGAGGTGTCCCAAACTTTGGGGTGGCTGTGTCTTTTTGATTTTAATTTCCTTAAGCTATAGGACCATAAGTGGAAGTGCCCTAGGCTCTGTTGCTTTGTTTTTTAGATGTTTCAGGAAACACCATACACTTCTCCCGAGTGTCTGTTGGCAATATACATCCCGCCCATCAGCATAACAAGGCTCCCAGTTCTCCATGGCCTGTCCTGCCTTTCTGGATTTTACACTTTTTTCAGATGGCCCTGTTGACCGGGGGGAAGTGAGACTTCATTTGTAGTGCAGATTTCCTTTGCAAGCTTGCTTGGTTGGCCAAAAAGGGCGTATGCGTTTTTTCCTGAATATATTCAGGAAAAAACGCATACGCCCTTTTTGTCCAAGTGCATCATTGTGGACGTTCTGCCTCTTTTCCTATGCTTTCAATGCAATTCCAGTCTACCTCCTGAAATCGGTTTCCTGCAATTCTGCCCCACTTTCAAGTCCTCTTGGCAGCCTTACTTCAGTATATTTTTGGACGATAGCTGTCATTTATAACTCTGCAGGTTTGTGAAATACAGTGCCCCTGAGCTCCTTTCTTCAACTCGCTTTCTTGTGAGCTGGCCGCAACACCGCAGGATGGCTTCAGGCCCTAATCTGGTTCCGGCACGGCATGCTGAGCCTTTGGTTAATTCCTCTTCCTGGTGGGAAATGAGAGTTAAATTTGCCCGTCCAGACACCTCCAGCTAGTCTCTCATTGGTTCTCCCTATTCCTGTTCATCTTTCGCAGAAATTGCAAACTGGGCCAAACAGGAGGTTAAAGGGACTGACTCTCCAAGTCGGGAGAGTGTTAGTAAAGCGTCTGGAATGTTGCACCCGAGTACCAGGGTACGAAAACTGAGACATATTTGAACACGTCTCCCGATCACATGGTTGATCATACTCTAGGTTCCACATGCATGTTTTGGCTGAAGGAAGAATACCTTAAACCTGGGTAGTTGAAACCCGTGGAATGGGTACCATGCATTATGACTTCAAAGGGTCTTCATTTGCTCACCGAAACTCTCCAATCCTATCACTGCTGCGTTTATGCCCCTGTACACATGCTTGATTCTCTTTCGGAGACATAGCAATCCATAGGTTTTAAGATACTTACTAGTCAGGTACATTCTTAGGCGTTTAATATGCGGTGTTGAGTCCATTTCGTTGAGCAAGGAGTAGCTCTTGTCTACTCCATATTTGGCTTAAGGAACTTTATCTGTGTTCATTTCAATCTCTGGTTTTATGCAGCACCCCAACTCACCTTTACCCTTAAGCAAGCATAAGTTGGTTTTCAAAATTTGAGACCCTGTTCTGTTCTGGAATTCAGTTCCTGTGTAGCCAAGTTTACATTCCGTGTATTACTGATATCTTATGATGTTTCTTTTTCTTTGTGACTTATTTCAGTTAGAATCATCATACCTGAATCCACTCATTATGCTGCTAAGGGCCTGATGACATAGATTTCATTGCTGAGTGATATTGCTTTGTAAGTAAATACCACAACTTCTTTATCCATTTTTCACTTTCTGTGATATTGAACTTGTACGGTAAACGAGGTTCTTGTAAACAGAGGCGTCCCAAACTTTGGGGTGGCTGTGTCTTTTTGATTTTAATTTCCCTAAGCTATAGGACCATAAGTGGAAGTGCCCTAGGCTCTGTTGCTTTGTTTTTTAGATGTTTCAGGAAACACCATACACTTCTCCCGAGTGTCTGTTGGCAATTTACATCCCGCCCATCAGCATAACAAGGCTCCCAGTTCTCCATGGCCTGTCCTGCCTTTCTGGATTTTACACTTTTTTCAGATGGCCCTTTTGACCAGGGGGAAATGAGACTTCATTGTAGTGCAGATTTCCTTTGCAAGCTTGCTTGGTTGGCCAAAAAGGGCGTATGCGTTTTTTCCTGAATATATTCAGGAAAAAACGCATACGCCCTTTTTGGCCAAGTGCATCATTGTGGACGTTCTGCCTCTTTTCCTATGATTTCAATGCAATTCCAGTCTACCTCCTGAAATCTGTTTCCTGCAATTCTGCCCCGCTTTCAAGTCCTCTTGGCAGCCTTACTTCAGTATATTTTTGGACGATAGCTGTCATTTATAACTCTGCAGGTTTGTGAATTACAGTGCCCCTGAGCTCCTTTCTTCAACTCGCTTTCTTTTGAGCTGGCCGAAACACCGCCGGATGGCTTCAGGCCCTAATCTGGTTCCGGCACGGCACGCTGAGCCTTTGGTTAATTCTTCTTCCTGGTGGGAAATGAGAGTTAAATTTGCCCGTCCAGACACCTCCAGCTAGTCTCTCATTGGTTCTCGCTATTCCTGTTCATCTTCCGCAGAAATTGCAAACTGGGCCAAACAGGAGGTTAAAGGGACTGACTCTCCAAGTCGGGAGCGTGTTAGTAAAGCGTCTGGAATGTTGCACCCAAGTACCAGGGTACGAAAACTGAGACATATTTGAACACGTCTCCCGATCACACGGTTGATCATACTCTGGGTTCCACATGCATGTTTTAGCTAAAAGAAGAATACCTTAAACCTGGAGAGTTGAGACCCGTGGAATGGGTACCATGCAATATGACTTCAAAGGGTCTTCATTTGCTCACCGAACCTCTCCAATCCTATCACTGCTGCGTTTGTGCCCCTGTACACATGCTTGATTCTCTTTTGGAGACATAGCAATCCATAGGTTTTAAGATACTTACTAGTCAGGTACATTCTTAGGCGTTTAATATGCGGTGTTGAGTCCATTTCGTTGAGCCTGGAGTAGCTCTTGTCTATTCCATATTTGGCTTAAGGAACTTTATCTGTGCTCATTTCAATCTCTGGTTTTATGCAGCACCCCAACTCACCTTTCCCCTTAAGCAAGCATAAGTTGGTTTTCTAAATTTGAGACCCTGTTCTGTTTTGGAATTCAGTTCCTGTGTTGCCAAGTTTACATTCCGTGTATTAGTGATATCTTATGATGTTTCTTTTTCTGTGTGACTTATTTCAGTTAGAATCATCGTACCTGAATCCACTCATTATGCTGCTACGGTCCTGATGACATAGATTTCACTGCTGAGTGATATTGCATTGTACGTAAGTACCACAACTTCTTTATCCATTTTTCGCTTTCTCTGATATTGAACTTGTACCGTAAACGAGGTTCTTGTAAATGGAGCCATCCCAAACTTTGGGTTGGCTGTGTCTTTCTGATTTTAATTTCCCTAAGCTATAGGACCATAAGTGGAAGTGCCCTAGGCTCTGTTGCTTTGTTTTTAGATGTTTCAGGAAACACCATACACTTCTCCAGAGTGGCTGTTGGCAATTTACATCCCGCCCATCAGCATAACAAGGCTCCCAGTTCTCCATGGCTTGTCCTGCCTTTCTGGATTTTACACTTTTTTCAGATGGCCCTTTTGACCGGGGGGCAGTGAGAGTTCATTGTAGTGCAGATTTCCTTTGCAAGGTTGCTTGATTGTTCAAAAAGGGCGTATGCGTTTTTTCCTGAATATATTCAGGAAAAAGCACATACGCCCTTTTTGGCCATGTGCATCATTGTGGACGTTCTGCCTCTCTTTCCTATGCTTTACATGCAATTCCAGTCCACCTCCTGAAATCGGTTTCCTGCAATTCTGCCCCGCTTTCAAGTCCTCTTGGCAGCCTTACTTCAGTATATTTTTGGACGATAGCTGTCATTTATAACTCTGCAGGTTTGTGAATGACAGTGCCCCTGAGCTCCTTTCTTCAACTCGCTTTCTTGTGAGCTGGCCGCAACACCGCAGGATTGCTTCAGGCCCTAGTGTGGTTCCGGCATGGCACGCTGAGCCTTTGGTTAATTCCTCTCCCTGGTGGGAAATGAGAGTTAAATTTGCCTGTCCAGACACCTCCAGCTAGTCTCTCATTGTTTCTCCCTATTCCTGTTCATCTTACGCAGAAATTGCAAACTGGGCCAAACAGGAGGTTAAAGGTACTGACTCTCCAAGTGGGGAGAGTGTTACTAAAGCTTCGGGAATGTTGCACCCGAGTACCAGGGGACGGAAACTGAGATACATTTGAACACGTTTCCCGATCACATGGTGGATCATACTCTGGGTTCCACATGCATGTTTTAGCTGAAGTAAGAATCCCTTAAACTTGGAGAGTTGAGACCCATGGAATGGGTACCATGCAATATGACTTCAAAGGGTCTGCATTTGCTCACCGAACCTCACCAATCCTATCACTGCTGCGCTTATGCCGTTGTACACACACTTGATTCTCTTTCGGAGATATATAAATCCATACGTTTTAAGATTCTTACTAGTCAGGTATATTCTTAGGCGTTTAATATGGGGTGTTGAGTCCACTTCGTTGAGCAAGGAGTAGCTCTTGTCTATTCCATATTTGGCTTATGGAACGGTATCTGTGCTAATTTCAATCTCTGGTTTTATGCAGCACCCCAACTCACCTTTCGCCTTAAGAAAGCATAAGTTGATTTTCTACATTTGAGACCCTGTTCTGTTTTGCAGTTCCGTTCCTGTGTACCCAAGTTTACATTCCGTGTATTAGTGATATCTTATGATGTTTCTTTTTCTGTGTCACTTATTTAACTTAGAATCATCGTACCTGAATCCACTCATTTTGCTGCTACGGGGCTGATGACATAGATTTCATTGCTGAGTGATATTGCATTGTTCGTAAGTACCACAAATTCTTTATCCATTTTTCGCTTTCTGTGATATTGAACTTGTAGCATAAAAGAGGTTCTTGTAAACTGTGCTGTCCCAAACTTTGGGGTGGCTGTGTCTTTTTGATTTTAATTTCCCTAAGCTATAGGACCATAAGTGGAAGTGCCCTAGGCTCTGTTGCTTTGTTTTTTAGATGTTTCAGGAAACACCATACACTTCTCCAGAGTGGCTGTTGGCAATTGACATCCCGCACATCAGCATAACAAGGCTCCCAGTTCTCTATGGCCTGTCCTTTCTTTCTGGATTTTACACTGTTTTCAGATGACCCTTTTGACCGGGGGGCAGTGAGACTTCATTGTAGTGCAGATTTCCTTTGCAAGCTTGCTTGCTTGTTCAAAAAGGGCGTATGCATTTTTTCCTGAATATATTCAGGAAAAAACGCATACGCCCTTTTTGGCCAAGTGCATCATTGTGGACGTTCTGCCTCTTTTCCTATGCTTTACATGCAATTCCAGTCTACCTCCTGAAATCGGCTTCCTGCAATTCTGCCCCGCTTTCAAGTCCTCTTGGCAGCCTTACTTCAATATCTTTTTGGACGATAGCTGTCATTTATAACTCTGCAGGTTTGTGAATTACAGTGCCCCTGAGCTCCTTTCTTCAACTCGCTTTCTTGTGAGCTGACCGCAACACCACTGCATTGCTTCAGGCCCTAGTGTGGTTCCGGCACGGCACGCTGAGCTTTTGGTTAATTCCTCTTCCTGGTGGGAAATGAGAGTTAAATTTGCCCGTCCAGACACCTCCAGCTAGTCTCTCATTGGTTCTCACTATTCCTGTTCATCTTCCGCAGAAATTGCAAACTGGGCCAAACAGGAGGTTAAAGGCACTGACTCTCCAAGTGGGGAGAGTGTTAGTAAAGCGTCTGGAATGTTGTACCCGAGTACCAGGGTACGAAAACTGAGACATATTTGAACACGTCTCCCGATCACATGGTTGATCATACTCTGGGTTCCACATGCATGTTTTAGCTGAAGGAAGAATCCCTTAAACCTGGAGAGTTGAGTCCCATGGAATGGGTACCATGCAATATGACTTCAAAGGGTCTGCATTTGTTCACCGAAACTCACCAATCCTATCACTGCTGCGTTTATGCCGCTTTACACATGCTTGATTCTCTTTCGGAGACATAAATCCATAGGTTTTAAGATTCTTACTAGTCAGGTATATTCTTAGGCGTTTAATATGGGGTGTTGAGTCCACTTCGTTGAGCAAGGAGTAGCTCTGTCTATTACATATTTGGCTTATGGAATGGTATCTGTGCTAATTTCAATCTCTGGTTTTATGCAGCACCCCAACTCACCTTTCCCCTTAAGCAAGCATAAGTTGGTTTTCTACATTTGAGACCCTGTTCTGTTTTGTAATTCAGTTCCTGTGTAGCCAAGTTTACATTCCGTGTAGTAATGATATCTTATGATGTTTCTTTTTCTGTGGGACTTATTTCACTTAGAATCATCGTACCTGAATCCACTCATTTTGCTGCTACGGGGCTGATGACATAGATTTCATTGCTGAGTGATATTGCATTGTACGTAAGTACCACAAATTCTTTATCCATTTTTCGCTTTCTGTGATATTGAACTTGTACCATAAACGAGGTTCTTGTAAACAGAGGCGTCCCAAACTTTGGGGTGGCTGTGTCTTTTTGATTTTAATTTCCCTAAGCTATAGGACCATAAGTGGAAGTGCCCTAGGCTCTGTTGCTTTGTTTTTTAGATGTTTCAGGAAACACCATACACTTCTCCCGAGTTTTTGTTGGCAATTTACATCCCGCCCATCAGCATAACAAGGCTCCCAGTTCTCCATGGCCTGTCCTGACTTTCTGGATTTTACACTTTTTTCAGATGGCCCTTTTGACCGGGGGGAAGTGAGACTTCATTGTAGTGCAGATTTCCTTTGTAAGTTTGCTTGGTTGGCCAAAAAGGGCGTATGCGTTTTTTCCTGAATATATTCAGGAAAAAACGCATATGCGCTTTTTGGCCAAGTGCATCATTGTGGACGTTCTGCCTCTTTTCCTATGCTTTCAATGCAATTCCAGTCTACCTCCTGAAATCGGTTTCCTGCAATTCTGCCCCGCTTTCAAGTCCTCTTGGCAGCCTTAGTTCAGTATATTTTTGGACGATAGCTGTCATTTATAACTCTGCAGGTTTGTGAATTACAGTGCCCATGAGCTCCTTTCTTCAACTCGCTTTCTTTTGAGCTGGCCGCAACACCGCAGGATGGCTTCAGGCCCTAATCTGGTTCCGGCACGGCATGCTGAGCCTTTGGTTAACTCCTCTTCCTGGTGGGAAATGAGAGTTAAATTTCTGCGTCCAGACACCTCCAGCTAGTCTCTCATTGGTTCTCGCTATTCCTGTTCATCTTCCGCAGAAATTGCAAACTGGGCCAAACAGGAGGTTAAAGGCGCTGACTCTCCAAGTGGGGAGAGTGTTAGTAAAGCGTCTGGAATGTTGCACCCGACTCCCAGGGGACGAAAACTGAGACATATTTGAACACGTCTCTGGTTCACACGGTTGATCATACTCTGGGTTCCACATGCATGTTTTAGCTGAAGGAAGAATACCTTACACCTGGAGAGTTGAGACCCGTGGAAGGGTACCATGCAATATGACTTCAAAGGGTCTTCATTTGCTCACCGAACCTCTCCAATCCTATCACTGCTGCGTTTATGCCCCTGTACACATGCTTGATTCTCTTTTGGAGACATAGTAATCCATAGGTTTTAAGATACTTATTAGTCAGGTACATCCTTAGGCGTTTAATATGGGGTGTTGAGTCCATTTCGTTGAGCAAGGAGTAGCTCTTGTCTATTCCATATTTTACTTAAGGAACTTTATCTGTGCTCATTTCAATCTCTGGTTTTATGCAGCACCCCAACTCTCCTTTCACCTTAAGCAAGCATAAGTTGGTTTTCTCAATTTGAGACCCTGTTCTGTTTTGAAATTCAGTTCCTGTGTAGCCAAGTTTACATTCCGTGTATTAGTGATATCTTGTGATGTTTCTTTTTCTGTGTGACTTATTTCAGTTAGAATCATCGTACCTGAATCCACTCATTATGCTGCTATGGGCCTGATGACATAGATTTCATTGCTGAGTGATACTGCATTGTACGTAAGTACCACAAGTTCTTTATCCATTTTTCACTTTCTGTGATATTGAACTTGTACGGTAAACGAGGTTCTTGTAAACAGAGGCGTCCCAAACTTTGGGGTGGCTGTGTCTTTTTGATTTTAATTTCCCTAAGCTATAGGACCATAAGTGGAAGTGCCCTAGGCTCTGTTGCTTTGTTTTTTAGATGTTTCAGGAAACACCATACACTTCTCCCGAGTGTCTGTTGGCAATTTACATCCCGCCCATCAGCATAACAAGGCTCCCAGGTCTCCATGGCCTGTCCTGCCTTTCTGGATTTTACACTTTTTTCAGATGGCCCTTTTGACCGGGGGGAAGTGAGACTTCATTGTAGTGCAGATTTCCTTTGCAAGCTTGCTTGGTTGGCCAAAAAGGGCGTATGCGTTTTTTCCTGAATATATTCAGGAAAAAACGCATACGCCCTTTTTGGCCAAGTGCATCATTGTGGACGTTCTGCCTCTTTTCCTATGCTTTCAATGCAATTCCAGTGTACCTCCTGAAATCGGTTTCCTGCAATTCTGCCCTGCTTTCAAGTCCTCTTGGCAGCCTTACTTCAGTATATTTTTGGACGATAGCTGTCATTTATAACTCTGCAGGTTTGTGAATTACAGTGCCCCTGAGCTCCTTTCTTCAACTCGCTTTCTTGTGAGCTGGCCGCAACACCGCAGGATGGCTTCAGGCCCTAATCTGGTTCCGGCACGGCACGCTGAGCCTTTGGTTATTTCCTCTTCCTGGTGGGAAATGAGAGTTAAATTTGCCCGTCCAGACACCTCCAGCTAGTCTCTCATTGGTTCTCGCTATTCCTGTTCATCTTCCGCAGAAATTGCAAACTGGGCCAAACAGGAGGTTAAAGGCGCTGACACTCCAAGTGGGGAGAGTGTTAGTAAAGCGTCTGGAATTTTGCACCCGAGTACCAGGGGAGGAAAACTGAGACATATTTGAACACGTCTCCCGTTCACATGGTTGATCATACTCTGGGTTCCACATGCATGTTTTAGCTGAAGGAAGAATACCTTAAACCTGGGTAGTTGAAACCCGTGGAATGGGTACCATGCAATATGACTTCAAAGGGTCTTCATTTGCTCACCGAACCTCTCCAATCCTATCACTGCTGCATTTATGCCCCTGTACACACGCTTGATTCTCTTTTTGAGACATAGCAATCCATAGGTTTTAAGATACTTACTAGTCAGGTACATTCTTAGGCGTTTAATATGGGGTGTTGAGTCCATTTCGTTGAGCAAGGAGTAGCTTTTGTCTATTCCATATTTGGCTTAAGGAACTTTATCTGTGCTCATTTCAATCTCTGGTTTTATGCAGCACCCCAACTCACCTTTCCCCTTAAGCAAGCATAAGTTGGTTTTCTCAGTTTGAGACCCTGTTCTGTTTTGGAATTCAGTTCCTGTGTAGCCAAGTTTACATTCCGTGTATTAGTGATATCTTATGATGTTTCTTTTTCTGTGTGACTTATTTCAGTTAGAATCATCATACCTGAATCCACTCATTGTGCTGCTAAGGGCCTGATGACATAGATTTCATTGTTGAGTGATATTGCTTTGTAAGTAAATACCACAACTTCTATATCCATTTTTCACTTTCTGCGATGTTGAACTTGTACTGTAAATGAGGTTCTTGTAAACAGAGGCGTCCCAAACTTTGGGGTGGCTGTGTGTTTTTGATTTTAATTTCCCTAAGCTATAGGACCATAAGTGGAAGTGCCCTAGGCTCTGTTGCTTTGTTTTTTAGATTTTTCAGGAAACACCATACACTTCTCCCGAGTGTCTGTTGGCAATTTACATCCCGCCCATCAGCATAACAAGTCTCCCAGTTCTCCATGGCCTGTCCTGCCTTTCTGGATTTTACACTTTTTTCAGATGGCCCTTTTGACCGGGGGGAAGTGAGACTTCATTGTAGTGCAGATTTCCTTTGCAAGCTTGCTTGGTTGGCCAAAAAGGGCGTATGCGTTTTTTCCTGAATATATTCAGGAAAAAACGCATACGCCCTTTTTGGCCAAGTGCATCATTGTGGACGTTCTGCCTCTTTTCCTATGCTTTCAGTGCAATTCCAGTCTACCTCCTGAAATTGGTTTCCTGCAATTCTGCGCCGCTTTCAGTCCCCTTGGCAGCCTTACTTCAGTATATTTTTGGACGATAGCTGTCATTTATAACTCTGCAGGTTTGTGAATTACAGTGCCTCTGAGCTCTTTCTTCAACTCGCTTTCTTGTGCGCTGGCCGCACACCACAGGATGGCTTCAGGCCCTATTCTGGTTCCGGCACGGCACGCTGAGCCTTTGGTTATTTCCTCTTCCTGGTGGGAAATGAGAGTTAAATTTGCCCGTCCAGACACCTCCAGCTAGTCTCTCATTGGTTCTCCCTATTCCTGTTCATCTTCCGCAGAAATTGCAAACTGGGCCAAACAGGAGGTTAAAGGCGCTGACTCTCCAAGTGGGGAGAGTGTTAGTAAAGCGTCTGGAATGTTGCACCCAAGTACCAGGGGAGGAAAACTGAGACATATTTGAACACGTCTCCCGTTCACACGGTTGATCATACTTGGGTTCCACATGCATGTTTTAGCTGAAGGAAGAATACCTTAAACCTCGAGAGTTGAGACCCGTGGAATGGGTACCATGCAATATGACTTCAAAGGGTCTTCATTTGCTCACCGAACCTCTCCAATCCTATCACTGCTGCATTTATGCCCCTGTACACACGCTTGATTCTCTTTTGGAGACATAGCAATCCATAGGTTTTAAGATACTTACTAGTCATGTACATTCTTAGGCGTTTAATATGGGGTGTTGAGTCCATTTCGTTGAGCAAGGAGTAACTCTTGTCTATTCCATATTCGCCCTAAGGAACTTTATCTGTGCTCATTTCAATCTCTGGTTTTATGCAGCACCCCAACTCACCTTTCCCCTCAAGCAAGCATAAGTTGGTTTTCTAAATTTGAGACCCTGTTCTGTTTTGGAATTCAGTTCCTGTGTAGCCAAGTTTACATTCCGTGTATTACTGATATCTTATGATGTTTCTTTTTCTGTGTGACTTATTTCAGTTAGAATCATCATACCTAAATCCACTCATTATGCTGCTACGTGCCTGATGACATAGATTTCATTGCTGAATGATACTGCATTGTACGTAAGTACCACAAGTTCTTTATCCATTTTTCACTTTCTGTGATATTGAACTTGTACGGTAAACGAGGTTCTTGTAAAAAGAGGCATCCCAAACTTTGGGGTGGCTGTGTCTTTTTGATTTTAATTTCCCTAAGCTATAGGACCATAAGTGGCAGTGCCCTAGGCTCTGTTGCTTTGTTTTTTAGATGCTTCAGGAAACACCATACACTTCTCCCGAGTGTCTGTTGGCAATTTACATCCCGCCCATCAGCAAAACAAGGCTCCCAGTTCTTCATGGTCTGTCCTGCCTTTCTGGATTTTACACTTTTTTCAGATGGCCCTTTTGACCGGGGGGAAGTGAGACTTCATTGTAGTGCAGATTTCCTCTGCAAGCTTGCTTGGTTGGCCAAAAAGGGCGTATGCGTTTTATCCTGAATATATTCAGGAAAAAACGCATACGCCCTTTTTGGCCAAGTGCATCATTGTGGACGTTCTGCCTCTTTTCCTATGCTTTCAATGCAATTCCAGTCTACCTCCTGAAATCGGTTTCCTGCAATTCTGCCCCGCTTTCAAGTCCTCTTGGCAGCCTTACTTCAGTATATTTTTGGACGATAGCTGTCATTTATAACTCTGCAGGATTGTGAATTACAGTGCCCCTGAGCTCCTTTCTTCAACTCGCTTTCTTGTGAGCTGGCCGCAACACCGCAGGATGGCTTCAGGCCCTAATCTGGTTCCGGCAGGGCACGCTGAGCCTTTGGTTAATTCCTCTTCCTGGTGGGAAATGAGAGTTAAATTTGCCCGTCCAGACACCTCTAGCTCGTCTCTCATTGGTTCTCCCTATTCCTGTTCATCTTCCGCAGAAATTGCAAACTGGGCCAAACAGGAGGTTAAAGGCGGTGACTTTCCAAGTGGGGAGAGTGTTAGTAAAGCGTCTGGAATGTTGCACCCGAGTACCAGGGGAGGAAAACTGAGACATATTTGAACACGTCTCCCGTTCACACGGTTGATCATACTCTGGGTTCCACATGCATGTTTTAGCTGAAAGAAGAATACCTTAAACCTGGAGAGTTGAGACCCGTGTAATGGTTACCATGCAATATGATTTCAAAGGGTCTTCATTTGCTCACCGAACCTCTCCAATCCTATCACTGCTGCGTTTTTGCCCCTGTACACATGCTTGATTCTCTTTCGGAGACATAGCAATCCATAGGTTTTAAGATACTTACTAGTCAGGTACATTCTTTGGCGTTTAATATGGGGTGTTGAGTCCATTTCGTTGAGCAAGGAGTAGCTCTTGTCTATTCCATATTTGGCTTAAGGAACTTTATCTGTGCTCATTTCAATCTCTGGTTTTATGCAGCACCCCAACTCACCTTTCCCCTTAAGCAAGCATAAGTTGGTTTTCTAAATTTGAGACCCTGTTCTGTTCTGTAATTCAGTTCCTGTGTAGCCAAGTTCACATTCCGTGTATTACTGATATCTTATGATGTTTCTTTTTCTGTGTGACTTATTTCAGTTAGAATCATCATACCTGAATCCACTCATTGTGCTGCTAAGGGCCTGATGACATAGATTTCATTGCTGAGTGATAGTGCATTGTACGTAAGTACCACAAGTTCTTTATCCATTTTTCACTTTCTGTGATATTGAACTTGTACGGTAAACGAGGTTCTTGTAAACAGCGGCGTCCCAAACTTTGGGGTGGCTGTGTCTTTTTGATTTTAATTTCCCTAAGCTATAGGACCATAAGTGCAAGTGCCCTAGGCTCTGTTGCTTTGTTTTTTAGATGTTTCAGGAAACACCATACACTTCTCCCGAGTGTCTGTTGGCAATTTACATCCCGCCCATCAGCATAACAAGGCTCCAAGTTCTCCATGGTGTGTCCTGCCTTTCTGGATTTTACACTTTTTTCAGATGGCCCTTTTGACCGGGGGGAAGTGAGACTTCATTGTAGTGCAGATTTCCTTTGCAAGCTTGCTTGGTTGGCCAAAAAGGGCGTATGCGTTTTTTCCTGAATATATTCAGGAAAAAACGCATACGCCCTTTTTGGCCAAGTGCATCATTGTGGACGTTCTGCCTCTTTTCCTATGCTTTACATGCAATTCCAGTCTACCTCCTGAAATCGGTTTCCTGCAATTCTGCCCCGCTTTCAAGTCCTCTTGGCAGCCTTACTTCAATATATTTTTGGACGATAGCTGTCATTTATAACTCTGCAGGTTTGTTAATGACAGTGCCCCTGAGCTCCTTTCTTCAACTCGCTTTCTTGTGAGCTGGCGGCAACACCGCTGGATTGCTTCATGCCCTAGTGTGGTTCTGGCATGGCACGCTTTGCCTTTGGTAAATTCCTCTTCCTGGTGGGAAATGAGAGTTAAATTTGCCCGTCCAGACACCTCCAGCTAGTCTCTCATTGGTTCTCCCTATTCCTGTTCATCTTCCGCAGAAATTGCAAACTGGGCCAAACAGGAGGTTAAAGGCACTGACTCTCCAAGTGGGGAGAGTGTTAGTAAAGCGTCTGGAATGTTGTACCCGAGTACCAGGGTACGAAAACTGAGACATATTTGAACACGTCTCCCGATCACATGGTTGATCATACTCTGGGTTCCACATGCATGTTTTAGCTGAAGGAAGAATCCCTTAAACCTGGAGAGTTGAGTCCCATGGAATGGGTACCATGCAATATGACTTCAAAGGGTCTGCATTTGTTCACCGAAACTCACCAATCCTATCACTGCTGCGTTTATGCCGCTTTACACATGCTTGATTCTCTTTCGGAGACATAAATCCATAGGTTTTAAGATTCTTACTAGTCAGGTATATTCTTAGGCGTTTAATATGGGGTGTTGAGTCCACTTCGTTGAGCAAGGAGTAGCTCTGTCTATTACATATTTGGCTTATGGAATGGTATCTGTGCTAATTTCAATCTCTGGTTTTATGCAGCACCCCAACTCACCTTTCCCCTTAAGCAAGCATAAGTTGGTTTTCTCCATTTGAGACCCTGTTCTGTTTTGTAATTCAGTTCCTGTGTAGCCAAGTTTACATTCCGTGTAGTAATGATATCTTATGATGTTTCTTTTTCTGTGGGACTTATTTCACTTAGAATCATCCTACCTGAATCCACTCATTTTGCTGCTACGGGGCTGATGACATAGATTTCATTGCTGAGTGATATTGCATTGTACGTAAGTACCACAAATTCTTTATCCATTTTTCGCTTTCTGTGATATTGAACTTGTACCATAAACGAGGTTCTTGTAAACTGTGCTGTCCCAAACTTTGGGGTGGCTGTGTCTTTTTGATTTTAATTTCCCTAAGCTATAGGACCATAAGTGGAAGTGCCCTAGGCTCTGTTGCTTTGTTTTTTAGATGTTTCAGGAAACACCATACAGTTCTCCCGAGTGTCTGTTGGCAGTTTACATCCCGCCCAGCAGCATAACAAGGCTCCCAGTTCTCCATGGCCTGTCCTGCCTTTCTGGATTTTACACTTTTTTCAGATGGCCCTTTTGACCTGGGGGAAGTGAGACTTCATTGTAGTGCAGATTTCCTTTGCAAGTTTGCTTGGTTGGCCAAAAAGCGCGTATGCGTTTTTTCCTGAATATATTCAGGAAAAAACGCATACGCGCTTTTTGGCCAAGTGCATCATTGTGGACGTTCTGCCTCTTTTCCTATGCTTTCAATGCAATTCCAGTCTACCTCCTGAAATCGGTTTCCTGCAATTCTGCCCCGCTTTCAAGTCCTCTTGGCAGCCTTACTTCAGTATATTTTTGGACGATAGCTGTCATTTATAACTCTGCAGGTTTGTGAATTACAGTGCCCCTGAGCTCCTTTCTTCAACTCGCTTTCTTGTGACCTGGCCGCAACACCACAGAATGGCTTCAGGCCCTAATCTGGTTCCGGCATGGCACGCTGAGCCTTTGGTTAATTCCTCTTCCTGGTGGGAAATGAGAGTTAAATTTGCGCGTCCAGACACCTCCAGCTAGTCTCTCATTGGTTCTCGCTATTCCTGTTCATCTTCCGCAGAAATTGCAAACTGGGCCAAACAGGAGGTTAAAGGCGCTGACTCTCCAAGTGGGGAGAGTGTTAGTAAAGCGTCTGGAATGTTGCACCCGAGTACCAGGGTACGAATACTGAGACATATTTGAACACGTCTCGCAATCACATGGTTAATCATACTCTAGGTTCCACATGCATGTTTTGGATGAAGGAAGAATACCTTAAACCTGGGTAGTTGAAACCCGTGGAATGGGTACCATGCAATATGACTTCAAAGGGTTTTCATTTGCTCACCGAACCTCTCCAATCCTATCACTGCTGCGTTTATGCCCCTGTACACATGCTTGATTCTCTTTCGGAGACATAGCAATCCATGGGTTTTAAGATACTTACTAGTCAGGTACATTCTTAGGCGTTTAATATGGGGTGTTGAGTCCATTTCGTTGAGCAAGGAGTAGCTCTTGTCTATTCCATATTTGGCTTAAGGAACTTTATCTGTGCTCATTTCAATCTCTGGTTTTATGCAGCACCCCAACTCACCTTTCCCCTTAAGCAAGCATAAGTTGGTTTTCTAAATTTGAGACCCTGTTCTGTTTTGGAATTCAGTTCCTGTGTAGCCAAGTTTACATTCCGTGTATTAGTGATATCTTATGATGTTTCTTTTTCTGTGTGACTTATTTCAGTTAGAATCATCGTACCTGAATCCACTCATTATGCTGCTACGGGCCTGATGACATAGATTTCATTGCTGAGTGATACTGCATTGTATGTAAGTACCACAAGTTCTTTATCCATTTTTCACTTTCTGTGATATTGAACTTGTACGGTAAATGAGGTTCTTGTAAACAGAGGCGTCCCAAACTTTGGGGTGGCTGTGTCTTTTTGATTTTAATTTCCCTAAGCTATAGGACCATAAGTGGAAGTGCCCTAGGCTCTGTTGCTTTGTTTTTTAGATGTTTCAGTTAACACCATACACTTCTCCCGAGTGTCTGTTGGCAATTTACATCCCGCCCATCAGCATAACAAGGCTCCCTGTTCTCCATGGCCTGTCCTGCCTTTCTGGATTTTACACTTTTTTCAGATGGCCCTTTTGACCGGGGGGAAGTGAGACTTCATTGTAGTGCAGATTTCCTTTGCAAGTTTGCTTGGTTGGCCAAATAGGGCGTATGCGTTTTTTCCTGAATATATTCAGGAAAAAACGCATACGCCCTTTTTGTCCAAGTGCATCATTGTGGACGTTCTGCCTCTTTTCCTATGCTTTCAATGCAATTCCAGTCTACCTCCTGAAATCGGTTTCCTGCAATTCTGCCCCGCTTTCAAGTCCTCTTGGCAGCCTTACTTCAGTCAATTTTTGGACGATAGCTGTCATTTATAACTCTGCTGGTTTGTGAATTGCAGTGCCCCTGAGCTCCTTTCTTCAACTTGCTTTCTTGTGACCTGGCCGCAACACCGCAGGATGGCTTCAGGCCCTAATCTGGTTCCGGCCCGGCATGCTGAGCCTTTGGTTAATTCCTCTTCCTGGTGGGAAATGAGAGTTAAATTTGCCCGTCCAGACACCTCCAGCTAGCCTCTCATTGGTTCTCGGTATTTCTGTTCATCTTCCGCAGAAATTGCAAACTGGGCCAAACAGGAGGTTAAAGGGACTGACTCTCCAAGTCGGGAGAGTGTTAGTAAAGCGTCTGGAATGTTGCACCCGAGTACCAGGGGAGGGAAACTGAGACATATTTGAACACGTCTCCCGTTCACATGGTTGATCATACTCTGGGTTCCACATGCATGTTTTAGCTGAAGGAAGAATACCTTAAACCTGGAGAGTTGAGACCCGTGTAATGGGTACCATGCAATATGACTTCAAAGGGTCTTCATTTGCTCACCGAACCTCTCCAATCCTATCACTGCTGCGTTTATGCCCCTGTACACACGCTTGATTCTCTTTTGGAGGCATAGCAATCCATAGGTTTTAAGATACTTACTAGTCAGGTACATTCTTAGGCGTTTAATATGGGGTTTTGAGTCCATTTCGTTGAGCAAGGAGTAGCTCTTGTCTATTCCATATTTGGCTTAAGGAACTTTATCTGTGCTCATTTCAATCTCTGGTTTTATGCAGCACCCCAGCTCACCTTTCCCCTTAAGCAAGCATAAGTTGGTTCTCTAAATTTGAGACCCTGTTCTGTTCTGTAATTCAGTTCCTGTGTAGCCAAGTTTACATTCCGTGTATTAGTGATATCTTATGATGTTTCTTTTTCTGTGTGACTTATTTCAGTTAGAATGATCGTACCTGAATCCACTCATTATGCTGCTACGGGCCTGATGACATAGATTTCATTGCTGAGTGATACTGCATTGTACGTAAGTACCACAAGTTCTTTATCCATTTTTCACTTTCTGCGATGTTGAACTTGTACTGTAAACGAGGTTCTTGTAAACAGAGCCGTTCCAAACTTTGGGGTGGCTGTGTCTTTTTGATTTTAATTTCCCTAAGCTATAGGACCATAAGTGGAAGTGCCCTAGGTTCTGTTGCTTTGTTTTTTAGATGTTTCAGGAAACACCATACACTTCTCCCGAGTGGTTGTTGGCAATTTACATCCCGCCCATCAGCATAACAAGGCTCCCAGTTCTCCATGGCCTGTCCTGCCTTTCTGGATTTTACACTTTTTTCAGATGGCCCTTTTGACCGGGGGGAAGTGAGACTTCATTGTAGTGCAGATTTCCTTTGCAAGCTTGCTTGGTTGGCCAAAAAGGGCGTATGCGTTTTTTCCTGAATATATTCAGGAAAAAACGCATACGCCCTTTTTGGCCAAGTGCATCATTGTGGACGTTCTGCCTCTTTTCCTATGCTTTCAATGCAATTCCAGTCTACCTCCTGAAATCGGTTTCCTGCAATTCTGCCCCGCTTTCAAGTCCTCTTGGCAGCCTTACTTCAGTCTATTTTTGGACGATAGCTGTCATTTATAACTCTGCAGGTTTGTGAATTACAGTGCCCCTGAGCTCCTTTCTTCAACTCGCTTTCTCGTGAGCTGGCCGCAACACCGCAGGATGGCTTCAGGCCCTAATCTGGTTCCGGCACGGCACGCTGAGCCTTTGGTTATTTCCCCTTCCTGGTGGGAAATGAGAGTTAAATTTGCCCGTCCAGACACCTCCAGCTAGCCTCTCATTGGTTCTCGCTATTCCTGTTCATCTTCCGCAGAAATTGCAAACTGGGCCAAACAGGAGGTTAAAGGGACTGACTCTCCAAGTCGGGAGAGTGTTAGTAAAGCGTCTGGAATGTTGCACCCGAGTACCAGGGGAGGAAAACTGAGACATATTTGAACACGTCTCCCGTTCACATGGTTGATCATACTTGGGTTCCACATGCATGTTTTAGCTGAAGGAAGAATACCTTAAACCTGTGTATTTGAAACCCGTGGAATGGGTACCATGCAATATGACTTCAAAGGGTCTTCATTTGCTCACCGAACCTCTCCAATCCTATCACTGCTGCGTTTATGCCCCTGTACACATGCTTGATTCTCTTTTGGAGACATAGCAATCCATAGGTTTTAAGATACTTACTAGTCAGGTACATTCTTAGGCGTTTAATATGGGGTGTTGAGTCCATTTCGTTGAGCAAGGAGTAGCTCTTTTCTATTCCATATTTGGCTTAAGGAACTTTATCTGTGCTCATTTCAATCTCTGGTTTTATGCAGCACCACAACTCACCTTTACACTTAAGCAAGCATAAGTTGGTTTTCTAAATTTGAGACCCTGTTCTGTTCTGTAATTCAGTTCCTGTGTAGCCAAGTTTACATTCCGTGTATTACTGATATCTTATGATGTTTCTTTTTCTGTGTGACTTATTTCAGTTAGAATCATCATACCTGAATCGACTCATTGTGCTGCTAAGGGCCTGATGACATAGATTTCATTGGTGAGTGATATTGCTTTGTAAGTAAATACCACAACTTCTTTATGCATTTTTCACTTTCTGCGATGTTGAACTTGTACTGTAAACGAGGTTCTTGTAAACAGAGCCGTTCCAAACTTTGGGGTGGCTGTGTCTTTTTGATTTTAATTTCCCTAAGCTATAGGACCATAAGTGGAAGTGCCCTAGGCTCTGTTGCTTTGTTTTTTAGATGTTTCAGGAAACAGCATACACTTCTCCCGAGTGTCTGTTGGCAATTTACATCCCGCCCATCAGCATAACAAGGCTCCCAGTTCTCCATGGCCTGTCCTGCCTTTCTGGATTTTACACTTTTTTCAGATGGCCCTTTTGACCGGGGGGAAGTGAGACTTCATTGTAGTGCAGATTTCCTTTGCAAGCTTGCTGGGTTGGCCAAAAAGGGCCTATGCGTTTTTTCCTGAATATATTCAGGAAAAAACGCATACGCCCTTTTTGGCCAAGTGCATCATTGTGGACGTTCTGCCTCTTTTCCTATGCTTTCAATGCAATTCCAGTCTACCTCCTGAAATCGGTTTCCTGCAATTCTGCCCCGCTTTCAAGTCCTCTTGGCAGCCTTACTTCAGTCTATTTTTGGACGACAGCTGTCATTTATAACTCTGCAGGTTTGTGAATTACAGTGCCCCTGAGCTCCTTTCTTCAACTCGCTTTCTTGTGACCGGCCGCAACACCGCAGGATGGCTTCAGGCCCTAATCTGGTTCCGGCACGGCACGCTGAGCCTTTGGTTATTTCCTCTTCCTGGTGGGAAATAAGAGTTAAATTTGCCCGTCCAGACACCTCCAGCTAGCCTCTCATTGGTTCTCGCTATTTCTGTTCATCTTCCGCAGAAATTGCAAACTGGGCCAAACAGGAGGTTAAAGGCGCTGACTTTCCAAGTGGGGAGAGTGTTAGTAAAGAGTCTGGAATGTTGCACCCGAGTACCAGGGGAGGAAAACTGAGACATATTTGAACACGTCTCCCGTTCACATGGTTGATCATACTTGGGTTCCACATGCATGTTTTAGCTGAAGGAAGAATACCTAAAATCTGCGTAGTTGAAACCCGTGGAATGGGTACCATGCAATATGACTTCAAAGGTATTCATTTGCTCACTGAACCTCTCCAATCCTATCACTGCTTCGTTTATGCCCCTGTACACATGCTTGATTCTCTTTCGGAGACATAGCAATCCATAGGTTTTAAGATACTTACTAGTCAGGTACATTCTTAGGCGTTTAATATGCGGTGTTGAGTCCATTTCGTTGAGCAAGGAGTAGCTCTTGTCTATTCCATATTTGGCTTAAGGAACCTTATCTGTGCTCATTTCAATCTCTGGTTTTATGCAGCACCCCAACTCACCTTTCCCCTTAAGCAAGCATAAGTTGGTTTTCTAAATTTGAGACCCTGTTCTGTTCTGTAATTCAGTTCCTGTGTAGCCAAGTTTACATTCCGTGTATTACTGATATCTTATGATGTTTCTTTTTCTGTGTGACTTATTTCAGTTAGAATCATCATACCTGAATCCACTCATTGTGCTGCTAAGGGCCTGATGACATAGATTTAATTGCTGAGTGATATTGCTTTGTAAGTGAATACCACAAGTTCTTTATCCATTTTTCACTTTCTCCGATGTTGAACTTGTACTGTAAATAAGTTTCTTGTAAACAGAGCCGTTCCAAACTTTGGGGTGGCTGTGTCTTTTTGATTTTAATTTCCCTAAGCTATAGGACCATAAGTGGAAGTGCCCTAGGTTCTGTTGCTTTGTTTTTTAGGTGTTTCAGGAAACACCATACACTTCTCCCAAGTGTCTGTTGGCAATTTACATCCCGCCCATCAGCATAACAAGGCTCCCAGTTCTCAATGGCCTGTTGCCTTTCTGGATATTACACTTTTTTCAGATGGCCCTTTTGACCGGGGGGAAGTGAGACTTCATTGTAGTGCAGATTTCCTTTGCAAGCTTGCTTGGTTGGCCAAAAAGGGCGTATGCGTTTTTTCCTGAATATATTCAGGAAAAAACGCATACGCCCCTTTTGGCCAAGTGCATCATTGTGGACGTTCTGCCTCTTTTCCTATGCTTTCAATGCAATTCCAGTCTAGCTCCTGAAATCGGTTTCCTGCAATTCTGACCCACTTTCAAGTCCTCTTGGCAGCCTTACTTCAGTCTATTTTTGGACGATAGCTGTCATTTATAACTCTGCAGGTTTGTGAATTACAGTGCCCCTGAGCTCCTTTCTTCAACTCGCTTTCTTGTGACCGGCCGCAACACCGCAGGATGGCTTCAGGCCCTAATCTGGTTCCGGCACGGCACGCTGAGCCTTTGGTTATTTCCTCTTCCTGGTGGGAAATAAGAGTTAAATTTGCCCGTCCAGACACCTCCAGCTAGCCTCTCATTGGTTCTCGCTATTTCTGTTCATCTTCCGCAGAAATTGCAAACTGGGCCAAACAGGAGGTTAAAGGCGCTGACTTTCCAAGTGGGGAGAGTGTTAGTAAAGAGTCTGGAATGTTGCACCCGAGTACCAGGGGAGGAAAACTGAGACATATTTGAACACGTCTCCCGTTCACATGGTTGATCATACTTGGGTTCCACATGCATGTTTTAGCTGAAGGAAGAATACCTAAAATCTGCGTAGTTGAAACCCGTGGAATGGGTACCATGCAATATGACTTCAAAGGTATTCATTTGCTCACTGAACCTCTCCAATCCTATCACTGCTTCGTTTATGCCCCTGTACACATGCTTGATTCTCTTTCGGAGACATAGCAATCCATAGGTTTTAAGATACTTACTAGTCAGGTACATTCTTAGGCGTTTAATATGCGGTGTTGAGTCCATTTCGTTGAGCAAGGAGTAGCTCTTGTCTATTCCATATTTGGCTTAAGGAACCTTATCTGTGCTCATTTCAATCTCTGGTTTTATGCAGCACCCCAACTCACCTTTCCCCTTAAGCAAGCATAAGTTGGTTTTCTAAATTTGAGACCCTGTTCTGTTCTGTAATTCAGTTCCTGTGTAGCCAAGTTTACATTCCGTGTATTACTGATATCTTATGATGTTTCTTTTTCTGTGTGACTTATTTCAGTTAGAATCATCATACCTGAATCCACTCATTGTGCTGCTAAGGGCCTGATGACATAGATTTAATTGCTGAGTGATATTGCTTTGTAAGTGAATACCACAAGTTCTTTATCCATTTTTCACTTTCTCCGATGTTGAACTTGTACTGTAAATAAGTTTCTTGTAAACAGAGCCGTTCCAAACTTTGGGGTGGCTGTGTCTTTTTGATTTTAATTTCCCTAAGCTATAGGACCATAAGTGGAAGTGCCCTAGGTTCTGTTGCTTTGTTTTTTAGGTGTTTCAGGAAACACCATACACTTCTCCCAAGTGTCTGTTGGCAATTTACATCCCGCCCATCAGCATAACAAGGCTCCCAGTTCTCAATGGCCTGTTGCCTTTCTGGATATTACACTTTTTTCAGATGGCCCTTTTGACCGGGGGGAAGTGAGACTTCATTGTAGTGCAGATTTCCTTTGCAAGCTTGCTTGGTTGGCCAAAAAGGGCGTATGCGTTTTTTCCTGAATATATTCAGGAAAAAACGCATACGCCCCTTTTGGCCAAGTGCATCATTGTGGACGTTCTGCCTCTTTTCCTATGCTTTCAATGCAATTCCAGTCTAGCTCCTGAAATCGGTTTCCTGCAATTCTGACCCACTTTCAAGTCCTCTTGGCAGCCTTACTTCAGTCTATTTTTGGACGATAGCTGTCATTTATAACTCTGCAGGTTTGTGAATTGCAGTCCTCCTGAGCTCCTTTCTTCAACTCGCTTTCTTGTGACCTGGCCGCAACTCCGCAGGATGGCTTCAGGCCCTAATCTGGTTCCGGCACGGCACGCTGAGCCTTTGGTTATTTCCTCTTCCTGGTGGGAAATAAGAGTTAAATTTGCCCATCCAGACACCTCCAGCTAGCCTCTCATTGGTTCTCGCTATTCCTGTTCATCTTCCGCAGAAATTGCAAACTGGGCCAAACAGGAGGTTAAAGGGACTGACTCTCCAAGTCGGGAGAGTGTTAGTAAAGCGTCTGGAATGTTGCACCCGAGTACCAGGGGAGGAAAACTGAGACATATTTGAACACGTCTCCCGTTCACATGGTTGATCATACTCTGGGTTCCACATGCATGTTTTAGCTGAAGGAAGAATACCTTAAACCTGGAGAGTTGAGACCCGTGTAATGGGTACCATGCAATATGACTTCAAAGGGTCTTCATTTGCTCACCGAACCTCTCCAATCCTATCACTGCTGCGTTTATGCCCCTGTACACATGCTTGATTCTCTTTCGGAGACATAGCAATCCATAGGTTTTAAGATACTTACTAGTCAGGTACATTCTTAGGCGTTTAATATGGGGTGTTGAGTCCATTTCGTTGAGCAAGGAATAGCTCTTGTCTATTCCATATTTGACTTAAGGAACTTTATCTGTGCTCATTTCAATCTCTGGTTTTATGCAGCACCCCAACTCACCTTTCCCCTTAAGCAAGCATAAGTTGGTTTTCTAAATTTGAGACCCTGTTCTGTTCTGTGATTCAGTTCCTGTGTAGCCAAGTTTACATTCCGTATATTACTGATATCTTATGATGTTTCTTTTTCTGTGTGACTTATTTCAGTTAGAATCATCATACATGAATCCACTCATTGTGCTGCTAAGGGCCTGATGACATAGATTTCATTGCTGAGTGATATTGCTTTGTAAGTAAATACCACAACTTCTTTATCCATTTTTCACTTTCTGCAATGTTGAACTTGTACTGTAAACGAGGTTCTTGTAAACAGAGCCGTTCCAAACTTTGGGGTGGCTGTGTCTTTTTGATTTTAATTTCCCTAAGCTATAGGACCATAAGTGGAAGTGCCCTAGGTTCTGTTGCTTTGTTTTTCAGATGTTTCAGGAAACACCATACACTTCTCCCGAGTGGTTGTTGGCAATTTACATCCCGCCCATCAGCATAACAAGGCTCCCAGTTCTCCATGGCCTGTCCTGCCTTTCTGGATTTTACACTTTTTTCAGATGGCCCTTTTGACCAGGGGGAAGTGAGACTTCATTGTAGTGCAGATTTCCTTTGCAAGCTTGCTTGGTTGGCCAAAAAGGGCATATGCGTTTTTTCCTGAATATATTCAGGAAAAAACGCATACGCCCTTTTTGGCCAAGTGCATCATTGTGGACGTTCTGCCTCTTTTCCTATGCTTTCAATGCAATTCCAGTCTACCTCCTGAAATCGGTTTCCTGCAATTCTGCCCCGCTTTCAAGTCCTCTTGGCAGCCTTACTTCAGTCTATTTTTGGACGACAGCTGTCATTTATAACTCTGCAGGTTTGTGAATTACAGTGCCCCTGAGCTCCTTTCTTCAACTCGCTTTCTTTTGAGCTGGCCGCAACACCGCAGGATGGCTTCAGGCCCTAATCTGGTTCCGGAACGGCACGCTGAGCCTTTGGTTAATTCCTCTTCCTGGTGGGAAATGAGAGTTAAATTTGCCCGTCCAGACACCTCCAGCTAGCCTCTCATTGGTTCTCGCTATTCCTGTTCATCTTCCGCAGAAATTGCAAACTGGGCCAAACAGGAGGTTAAAGGGACTGACTCTCCAAGTCGGGAGAGTGTTAGTAAAGCGTCTGGAATGTTGCACCCGAGTACCAGGGTACGAAAACCGAGACATATTTGAACACGTCTCCCGATCACATGGTTGATCATACTCTAGGTTCCACATGCATGTTTTAGCTGAAGGAAGAATACCTTAAACCTGGAGAGTTAAGACCCGTGTAGTGGGTACCATGCAATATGACTTCAAAGGGTCTTCATTTGCTCACCGAACCTCTCCAATCCTATCACTGCTGCGTTTATGCCCCTGTACACATGCTTGATTCTCTTTCGGAGACATAACAATCCATAGGTTTTAAGATACTTACTAGTCAGGTACATTCTTAGGCGTTTAATATGCGGTGTTGAGTCCATTTCGTTGAGCAAGGAGTAGCTCTTGTCTATTCCATATTTGACTTAAGGAACTTTATCTGTGCTCATTTCAATCTCTGGTTTTATGCAGCACCACAACTCACCTTTACCCTTAAGCAAGCATAAGTTGGTTTTCTAAATTTGAGACACTGTTCTGTTCTGTAATTCAGTTCCTGTGTAGCCAAGTTTACATTCCGTGTATTACTGATATCTTATGATGTTTCTTTTTCTGTGTGACTTATTTCAGTTAGAATCATCATACCTGAATCCACTCATTGTGCTGCTAAGGGCCTGATGACACAGATTTCATTGCTGAGTGATATTGCTTTGTAAGTAAATACCACAACTTCTTTATCCATTTTTCACTTTCTGCGATGTTGAACTTGTACTGTAAACGAGGTTCTTGTAAACAGAGCCATTCCAAACTTTGGGGTGGCTGTGTCTTTTTGATTTTAATTTCCCTAAGCTATAGGACCATAAGTGGAAGTGCCCTAGGTTCTGTTGCTTTGTTTTTTAGATGTTTCAGGAAACACCATACACTTCTCCCGAGTGGTTGTTGGCAATTTACATCCCGCCCATCAGCATAACAAGGCTCCCAGTTCTCCATGGCCTGTCCTGCCTTTCTGGATTTTACACTTTTTTCAGATGGCCCTTTTGACCGGGGGGAAGTGAGACTTCATTGTAGTGCAGATTTCCTTTGCAAGCTTGCTTGGTTGGCCAAAAAGGGCATATGCGTTTTTTCCTGAATATATTCAGGAAAAAACGCATACGCCCTTTTTGGCCAAGTGCATCATTGTGGACGTTCTGCCTCTTTTCCTATGCTTTCAATGCAATTCCAGTCTACCTCCTGAAATCGGTTTCCTGCAATTCTGCCCCGCTTTCAAGTCCTCTTGGCAGCCTTACTTCAGTCTATTTTTGGACGATAGCTGTCAGTTATAACTCTGCAGGTTTGTGAATTACAGTGCCCCTGAGCTCCTTTCTTCAACTCGCTTTCTTTTGAGCTGGCCGCAACACCACAGGATGGCCTCAGGCTCTAATCTGGTTCCGGTACGGCACGCTGAGCCTTTGGTTATTTCCTCTTCCTGGTGGGAAATGAGAGTTAAATTTGCCCGTCCAGACACCTCCAGCTAGCCTCTCATTGGTTCTCGCTATTCCTGTTCATCTTCCACAGAAATTGCAAACTGGGCCAAACAGGAGGTTAAAGGTGCTGACTCTCCAAGTGGGGAGAGTGTTAGTAAAGCGTCTGGAATGTTGCACCCGACTACCAGGGTACGAAAACTGAGACATATTTGAACACGTCTCCCGATCACATGGTTGATCATACTCTAGGTTCCACATGCATGTTTTACCTGAAGGAAGAATACCTAAAACCTGGGTAGTTGAAACCCGTGGAATGGGTACCATGCAATATGACTTCAAAGGGTCTTCATTTGCTCACCGAACCTCTCCAATCCTATCACTGCTGCGTTTATGCCCCTGTACACATGCTTGATTCTCTTTCGGAGACATAGCAATCTATAGGTTTTAAGATATTTACTAGTCAGGTACATTCTTAGGCGTTTAATATGCGGTGTTGAGTCCATTTCGTTGAGCAAGGAGTAGCTCTTGTCTATTCCATATTTGGCTTAAGGAACTTTATCTGTGCTCATTTCAATCTCTGGTTTTATGCAGCACCCCAACTCACCTTTACCCTTAAGCAAGCATAAGTTGGTTTTCTAAATTTGAGACCCTGTTCTGTTCTGTGATTCAGTTCCTGTGTAGCCAAGTTTACATTCCGTATATTACTGATATCTTATGATGTTTCTTTTTCTGTGTGACTTATTTCAGTTAGAATCATCATACCTGAATCCACTCATTGTGCTGCTAAGGGCCTGATGACACAGATTTCATTGCTGAGTGATATTGCTTTGTAAGTAAATACCACAACTTCTTTATCCATTTTTCACTTTCTGCGATGTTGAACTTGTACTGTAAACGAGGTTCTTGTAAACAGAGCCATTCCAAACTTTGGGGTGGCTGTGTCTTTTTGATTTTAATTTCCCTAAGCTATAGGACCATAAGTGGAAGTGCCCTAGGTTCTGTTGCTTTGTTTTTTAGATGTTTCAGGAAACAGCATACACTTCTCCCGAGTGGTTGTTGGCAATTTACATCCCGCCCATCAGCATAACAAGGCTCCCAGTTCTCCATGGCCTGTCCTGCCTTTCTGGATTTTACACTTTTTTCAGATGGCCCTTTTGACCGGGGGGAAGTGAGACTTCATTGTAGTGCAGATTTCCTTTGCAAGCTTGCTGGGTTGGCCAAAAAGGGCGTATGCGTTTTTTCCTGAATATATTCAGGAAAAAACGCATACGCCCTTTTTGGCCAAGTGCATCATTGTGGACCTTCTGCCTCTTTTCCTATGCTTTCAATGCAATTCCAGTCTACCTCCTGAAATCGGTTTCCTGCAATTCTGCCCCGGTTTCAAGTCCTCTTGGCAGCCTTACTTCAGTCTATTTTTGGACGACAGCTGTCATTTATAACTCTGCAGGTTTGTGAATTACAGTGCCCCTGAGCTCCTTTCTTCAACTCGCTTTCTTTTGAGCTGGCTGCAACACCGTAGGATGGCTTCAGGCCCTAATCTGGTTCCGGCACGGCACGCTGAGCCTTTGGTTAATTCCTCTTCCTGGTGGGAAATGAGAGTTAAATTTGCCCGTCCAGACACCTCCAGCTAGCCTCTCATTGGTTCTCGCTATTCCTGTTCATCTTCCGCAGAAATTGCAAACTGGGCCAAACAGGAGGTTAAAGGGACTGACTCTCCAGGTCGGGAGAGTGTTAGTAAAGCGTCTGGAATGTTGCCCCCGAGTACCAGGGTACGAAAACTGAGACATATTTGAACACGTCTCCCGATCACATGGTTGATCATACTCTAGGTTCCACATGCATGTTTTAGCTGAAGGAAGAATACCTTAAACCTGGAGAGTTAAGACCCGTGTAATGGGTACCATGCAATATGACTTCAAAGGGTCTTCATTTGCTCACCGAACCTCTCCAATCCTATCACTGCTGCGTTTATGCCCCTGTACACATGCTTGATTCTCTTTCGGAGACATAGCGATCCATAGGTTTTAAGATACTTACTAGTCAGGTACATTCTTAGGCGTTTAATATGCGGTGTTGAGTCCATTTCGTTGAGCAAGGAGTAGCTCTTATCTGTTCCATATTTGACTTAAGGAACTTTATCTGTGCTCATTTCAATCTCTGGTTTTATGCAGCACCACAATTCACCTTTACCCTTAAGCAAGCATAAGTTGGTTTTCTAAATTTGAGACCCTGTTCTGTTCTGTAATTCAGTTCCTGTGTAGCCAAGTTTACATTCCGTGTATTACTGATATCTTATGATGTTTCTTTTTCTGTGTGACTTATTTCAGTTAGAATCATCATACCTGAATCCACTCATTGTGCTGCTAAGGGCCTGATGATACAGATTTCATTGCTGAGTGATATTGCTTTGTAAGTAAATACCACAACTTCTTTATCCATTTTTCACTTTCTGCGATGTTGAACTTGTACTATAAACGAGCTTCTTGTAAACAGAGCCGTTCCAAACTTTGGGGTGGCTGTGTCTTTTTGATTTTAATTTCCCTAAGCTATAGGACCATAAGTGGAAGTGCCCTAACTTCTGTTGCTTTGTTTTTTAGATGTTTCAGGAAACACCATACACTTCTCCCGAGTGGTTGTTGGCAATTTACATCCCGCCCATCAGCATAACAAGGCTCCCAGTTCTCCATGGCCTGTCCTGCCTTTCTGGATTTTACACTTTTTTCAAATGGCCCTTTTGACCGGGGGGAAGTGAGACTTCATTGTAGTGCAGATTTCCTTTGCAAGCTTGCTGGGTTGGCCAAAAAGGGCATATGCGTTTTTTCCTGAATATATTCAGGAAAAAACGCATACGCCCTTTTTGGCCAAGTGCATCATTGTGGACGTTCTGCCTCTTTTCCTATGCTTTCAATGCAATTCCAGTCTAGCTCCTGAAATCGGTTTCCTGCAATTCTGCCCCCCGTTCAAGTCCCCTTGGCAGCCTTACTTCAGTCTATTTTTGGACGATAGCTGTCATTTATAACTCTGCAGGTTTGTGAATTACAGTGCCCCTGAGCTCCTTTCTTCAACTTGCTTTCTTGTGACCTGGCCGCAACACCACAGGATGGCTTCAGGCCCTAATCTGGTTCCGGCACGGCACGCTGAGCCTTTGGTTAATTCCTCTTCATGGTGGAAAATGAGAGTTAAATTTGCCCGTCCAGACACCTCCAGCTAGCCTCTCATTGGTTCTCGCTATTCCTGTTCATCTTCCGCAGAAATTGCAAACTGGGCCAAACAGGAGGTTATAGGGACTGACTCTCCAAGTCGGGAGAGTGTTAGTAAAGCGTCTGGAATGTTGCACCCGAGTACCAGGGTACGAAAACTGAGACATATTTGAACACGTCTCCCGATCACATGGTTGATCATACTCTAGGTTCCACATGCATGTTTTAGCTGAAGGAAGAATACCTAAAACCTGGGTAGTTGAGACCCCTGTAATGGGTACCATGCAATATGACTTCAAAGGGTCTTCATTTGCTCACCGAACCTCTCCAATCCTATCACTGCTGCGTTTATGCCCCTGTACACATGCTTGATTCTCTTTTGGAGACATAGCAATCCATAGGTTTTAAGATACTTACTAGTCAGGTACATTCTTAGGCGTTTAATATGGGGTGTTGAGTCCATTTCGTTGAGCAAGGAGTAGCTCTTGTCTATTCCATATTTGGCTTAAGGAACTTTATCTGTGCTCATTTCAATCTCTGGTTTTATGCAGCACCCCAACTCACCTTTCCCCTTAAGCAAGCACAAGTTGGTTTTCTAAATTTGAGACACTGTTCTGTTCTGTAATTCAGTTCCTGTGTAGCCAAGTTTACATTCCGTGTATTACTGATATCTTATGATGTTTCTTTTTCTGTGTGACTTATTTCAGTTAGAATCATCATACCTGAATCCACTCATTGTGCTGCTAAGGGCCTGATGACACAGGTTTCATTGCTGAGTGATGTTGCTTTGTAAGTAAATACCACAACTTCTTTATCCATTTTTCACTTTCTGTGATGTTGAACTTGTACTGTAAACGAGGTTCTTGTAAACAGAGCCTTTCCAAACTTTGGGGTGGCTGTGTCTTTTTGATTTTAAATTCCCTAAGCTATAGGACCATAAGTGGAAGTGCCCTAGGTTCTGTTGCTTTGTTTTTTAGATGTTTCAGGAAACACCATACACTTCTCCCGAGTGGTTGTTGGCAATTTACATCCCACCCATCAGCATAACAAGGCTCCCAGTTCTCCATGGCCTGTCCTGCCTTTCTGGATTTTACACATTTTTCAGATTGCCCTTTTGAGCGGGGGGAAGTGAGACTTCATTGTAGTGCAGATTTCCTTTGCAAGCTTGCTTGGTTGGCCAAAAAGTGCGTATGCGTTTTTTCCTGAATATATTCAGGAAAAAACGCATACGCCCTTTTTGGCCAAGTGCATCATTGTGGACGTTCTGCCTCTTTTCCTATGCTTTCAATGCAATTCCAGTCTACCTCCTGAAATCGGTATCCTGCAATACTGCCCCGCTTTCAAGTTCTCTTGGCAGCCTTACTTCAGTCTATTTTTGGAAAATAGCTGTCATTTATAACTCTGCAGGTTTGTGAATTACAGTGCCCCTGAGCTCCTTTCTTCAACTTGCTTTCTTGTGACCTGGCCGCAACACCGCAGGATGGCTTCAGGCCCTAATCTGGTTCGGGCACGGCACGCTGAGCCTTTGCTTATTTCCTCTTCCTGGTGGGAAATGAGAGTTAAATTTGCCCGTCCAGACACCTCCAGCTAGTCTCTCATTGGTTCTCGCTATTCCTGTTCATCTTCCGCAGAAATTGCAATTGGGCCAAACAGGAGGTTAATGGCGCTGACTCTCCAAGTGGGGAGAGTGTTAGTAAAGCGTCTGGAATGTTGCACCCGAGTACCAGGGGAGGAAAACTGAGACATATTTGAACACGTCTCCCGTTCACATGGTTGATCATACTTGGGTTCCACATGCATGTTTTATCTGAAGGAAGAATACCTTAAACCTGGAGAGTTAAGACCCGTGGAATGGGTACCATGCAATATGACTTCAAAGGGTCTTCATTTGCTCACCGAACCTCTCCAATCCTATCACTGCTGCGTTTATGCCCCTGTACACATGCTTGATTCTCTTTCGGAGACATAGCGATCCATAGGTTTTAAGATACTTACTAGTCAGGTACGTTCTTAGGCGTTTAATATGCGGTGTTGAGTCCATTTCGTTGAGCAAGGAGTAGCTCTTGTCTATTCCATATTTGACTTAAGCAACTTTATCTGTGCTCATTTCAATCTCTGGTTTTATGCAGCACCCCAACTCACCTTTACCCTTAAGCAAGCATAAGTTGGTTTTCTAAATTTGAGACCCTGTTCTTTTCTGTAATTCAGTTCCTGTGTAGCCAAGTTTACATTCCGTGTATTACTGATATCTTATGATGTTTCTTTTTCTGTGTGACTTATTTCAGTTAGAATCGTCATACCTGAATCCACTCATTGTGCTGCTAAGGGCCTGATGACATAGATTTCATTGCTGAGTGATACTGCATTGTACGTAAGTACCACAAGTTCTTTATCCATTTTTCACTTTCTGTGATATTGAACTTGTACGGTAAACGAGGTTCTTGTAAACAGAGGCGTCCCAAACTTTGGGGTGGGTGTGTCTTTTTGATTTTAATTTCCCTAAGCTATAGGACCATAAGTGGAAGTGCCCTAGGCTCTGTTGCTTTGTTTCTTAGATGTTTCAGGAAACACCGTACACTTCTCCCAAGTGTCTGTTGGCAATTTACATCCCGCCCATCCGCATAACAAGGCTCCCAGTTCTCCATGGCCTGTCCTGCCTTTCTGGATTTTACACTTTTTTCAGATGGCCCTTTTGACCGGGGGGAAGTGAGACTTCATTGTAGTGCAGATTTCCTTTGCAAGCTTGCTTGTTTGGCCAAAAAGGGCGTATGCGTTTTTTCCTGAATATATTCAGGAAAAAACGCATACGCCCTTTTTGGCCAAGTGCATCATTGTGGACGTTCTGCCTCTTTTCCTATGCTTTCAATGCAATTCCAGTCTACCTCCTGAAATCGGTTTCCTGCAATTCTGCCCTGCTTTCAAGTCCTCTTGGCAGCCTTACTTCAGTCTATTTTTGGACGATAGCTGTCATTTATAACTCTGCAGGTTTGTGAATTACAGTGCCCCTGAGCTCCTTTCTTCAACTCGCTTTCTTTTGAGCTGGCCGCAACACCACAGGATGGCCTCAGGCTCTAATCTGGTTCCGGTACGGCACGCTGAGCCTTTGGTTATTTCCTCTTCCTGGTGGGAAATGAGAGTTAAATTTGCCCGTCCAGACACCTCCAGCTAGCCTCTCATTGGTTCTCGCTATTCCTGTTCATCTTCCACAGAAATTGCAAACTGGGCCAAACAGGAGGTTAAAGGTGCTGACTCTCCAAGTGGGGAGAGTGTTAGTAAAGCGTCTGGAATGTTGCACCCGACTACCAGGGTACGAAAACTGAGACATATTTGAACACGTCTCCCGATCACATGGTTGATCATACTCTAGGTTCCACATGCATGTTTTACCTGAAGGAAGAATACCTAAAACCTGGGTAGTTGAAACCCGTGGAATGGGTACCATGCAATATGACTTCAAAGGGTCTTCATTTGCTCACCGAACCTCTCCAATCCTATCACTGCTGCGTTTATGCCCCTGTACACATGCTTGATTCTCTTTCGGAGACATAGCAATCTATAGGTTTTAAGATACTTACTAGTCAGGTACATTCTTAGGCGTTTAATATGCGGTGTTGAGTCCATTTCGTTGAGCAAGGAGTAGCTCTTGTCTATTCCATATTTGGCTTAAGGAACTTTATCTGTGCTCATTTCAATCTCTGGTTTTATGCAGCACCCCAACTCACCTTTCCCCTTAAGCAAGCACAAGTTGGTTTTCTAAATTTGAGACACTGTTCTGTTCTGTAATTCAGTTCCTGTGTAGCCAAGTTTACATTCCGTGTATTACTGATATCTTATGATGTTTCTTTTTCTGTGTGACTTATTTCAGTTAGAATCATCATACCTGAATCCACTCATTGTGCTGCTAAGGGCCTGATGACACAGGTTTCATTGCTGAGTGATGTTGCTTTGTAAGTAAATACCACAACTTCTTTATCCATTTTTCACTTTCTGTGATGTTGAACTTGTACTGTAAACGAGGTTCTTGTAAACAGAGCCTTTCCAAACTTTGGGGTGGCTGTGTCTTTTTGATTTTAAATTCCCTAAGCTATAGGACCATAAGTGGAAGTGCCCTAGGTTCTGTTGCTTTGTTTTTTAGATGTTTCAGGAAACACCATACACTTCTCCCGAGTGGTTGTTGGCAATTTACATCCCACCCATCAGCATAACAAGGCTCCCAGTTCTCCATGGCCTGTCCTGCCTTTCTGGATTTTACACATTTTTCAGATTGCCCTTTTGAGCGGGGGGAAGTGAGACTTCATTGTAGTGCAGATTTCCTTTGCAAGCTTGCTTGGTTGGCCAAAAAGTGCGTATGCGTTTTTTCCTGAATATATTCAGGAAAAAACGCATACGCCCTTTTTGGCCAAGTGCATCATTGTGGACGTTCTGCCTCTTTTCCTATGCTTTCAATGCAATTCCAGTCTACCTCCTGAAATCGGTATCCTGCAATACTGCCCCGCTTTCAAGTTCTCTTGGCAGCCTTACTTCAGTCTATTTTTGGAAAATAGCTGTCATTTATAACTCTGCAGGTTTGTGAATTACAGTGCCCCTGAGCTCCTTTCTTCAACTTGCTTTCTTGTGACCTGGCCGCAACACCGCAGGATGGCTTCAGGCCCTAATCTGGTTCGGGCACGGCACGCTGAGCCTTTGCTTATTTCCTCTTCCTGGTGGGAAATGAGAGTTAAATTTGCCCGTCCAGACACCTCCAGCTAGTCTCTCATTGGTTCTCGCTATTCCTGTTCATCTTCCGCAGAAATTGCAATTGGGCCAAACAGGAGGTTAATGGCGCTGACTCTCCAAGTGGGGAGAGTGTTAGTAAAGCGTCTGGAATGTTGCACCCGAGTACCAGGGGAGGAAAACTGAGACATATTTGAACACGTCTCCCGTTCACATGGTTGATCATACTTGGGTTCCACATGCATGTTTTATCTGAAGGAAGAATACCTTAAACCTGGAGAGTTAAGACCCGTGGAATGGGTACCATGCAATATGACTTCAAAGGGTCTTCATTTGCTCACCGAACCTCTCCAATCCTATCACTGCTGCGTTTATGCCCCTGTACACATGCTTGATTCTCTTTCGGAGACATAGCGATCCATAGGTTTTAAGATACTTACTAGTCAGGTACGTTCTTAGGCGTTTAATATGCGGTGTTGAGTCCATTTCGTTGAGCAAGGAGTAGCTCTTGTCTATTCCATATTTGACTTAAGCAACTTTATCTGTGCTCATTTCAATCTCTGGTTTTATGCAGCACCCCAACTCACCTTTACCCTTAAGCAAGCATAAGTTGGTTTTCTAAATTTGAGACCCTGTTCTTTTCTGTAATTCAGTTCCTGTGTAGCCAAGTTTACATTCCGTGTATTACTGATATCTTATGATGTTTCTTTTTCTGTGTGACTTATTTCAGTTAGAATCGTCATACCTGAATCCACTCATTGTGCTGCTAAGGGCCTGATGACATAGATTTCATTGCTGAGTGATACTGCATTGTACGTAAGTACCACAAGTTCTTTATCCATTTTTCACTTTCTGTGATATTGAACTTGTACGGTAAACGAGGTTCTTGTAAACAGAGGCGTCCCAAACTTTGGGGTGGGTGTGTCTTTTTGATTTTAATTTCCCTAAGCTATAGGACCATAAGTGGAAGTGCCCTAGGCTCTGTTGCTTTGTTTTTTAGATGTTTCAGGAAACACCATACACTTCTCCCGAGTGGTTGTTGGCAATTTACATCCCGCCCATCAGCATAACAAGGCTCCCAGTTCTCCATGGCCTGTCCTGCCTTTCTGGAGTTTACACTTTTTTCAGATGGCCCTTTTGACCGGGGGGAAGTGAGACTTCATTGTAGTGCAGATTTCCTTTGCAAGCTTGCTTGGTTGGCCAAAAAGGGCGTATGCGTTTTTTCCTGAATATATTCAGGAAAAAACGCATACGCCCTTTTTGGCCAAGTGCATCATTGTGGATGTTCTGCCTCTTTTCCTATGCTTTCAATGCAATTCCAGTCTACCTCCTGAAATCGGTTTCCTGCAATGCTGCCCCGCTTTCAAGTCCTCTTGGCAGCCTTACTTCAGTCTATTTTTGGACGATAGCTGTCATTTATAACTCTGCAGGTTTGTGAATTACAGTGCCCCTGAGCTCCTTTCTTCAACTCGCTTTCTTGTGACCTGGCCGCAACACCGCAGGATGGCTTCAGGCCCTAATCTGGTTCCGGCACGGCACGCTGAGCCTTTGGTTAATTCCTCTTCCTGGTGGCAAATGAGAGTTAAATTTGCCCGTCCAGACACCTCCAGCTAGCCTCTCATTGGTTCTCGCTATTCCTGTTCATCTTCCGCAGAAATTGCAAACTGGGCCAAACAGGAGGTTAAAGGGACTGACTCTCCAAATCGGGAGAGTGTTAGTAAAGCGTCTGGAATGTTGCACCCGAGTACCAGGGTACGAAAACTGAGACATATTTGAACACGTCTCCCGATCACATGGTTGATCATACTCTGGGTTCCACATGCATGTTTTAGCTGAAGGAAGAATACCTTAAACCTGGGTAGTTGAAACCCGTGGAATGGGTACCATGCAATATGACTTCAAAGGGTCTTCATTTGCTCACCGAACCTCTCCAATCCTATCACTGTTGCGTTTATGCCCCTGTACACATGCTTGATTCTCTTTCGGAGACATAGCAATCCATAGGTTTTAAGATACTTACTAGTCAGGTACATTCTTAGGCGTTTAATATGCGGTGTTGAGTCCATTTCATTGAGCAAGCAGTAGCTCTTGTCTATTCCATATTTGGCTTAAGGAACTTTATCTGTGCTCATTTCAATCTCTGGTTTTATGCAGCACCCCAACTCACCTTTCCCCTTAAGCAAGCATAAGTTGGTTTTCTAAATTTGAGACCCAGTTCTGTTCTGTAATTCAGTTCCTGTGTAGCCAAGTTTACATTCCGTGTATTACTGATATCTTATGATGTTTCTTTTTCTGTGTGACTTATTTCAGTTAGAATCATCATACCTGAATCCACTCATTGTGCTGCTAAGTGCCTGATGACATAGATTTCATTGCTGAGTGATATTGCTTTGTAAGTGAATACCACAACTTCTTTCTCCATTTTTCACTTTCTGCGATGTTGAACTTGTACTGTAAACGAGATTCTTGTAAACAGAGGCGTCCCAAACTTTGGGGTGGCTGTGTCTTTTTGATTTTAATTTCCCTAAGCTATAGGACCATAAGTGGAAGTGCCCTAGGCTCTGTTGCTTTGTTTTTTAGATGTTTCAGGAAACACCATACACTTCTCCCAAGTGTCTGTTGGCAATTTACATCCCGCCCATCAGCATAACAAGGCTCCCAGTTCTCCATGGCCTGTCCTGCCTTTCTGGATTTTACACTTTTTTCAGATGGCCCTTTTGACCGGGGGGAAGTGAGACTTCATTGTAGTGCAGATTTCCTTTGCAAGCTTGCTTGGTTGGCCAAAAAGGACGTATGCGTTTTTTCCTGAATATATTCAGGAAAAAACGCATACGCCCTTTTTGGCCAAGTGCATCATTGTGGACGTTCTGCCTCTTTTCCTATGCTTTCAATGCAATTCCAGTCTACCTCCTGAAATCGGTTTCCTGCAATTCTGCCCTGCTTTCAAGTCCTCTTGGCAGCCTTACTTCAGTCTATTTTTGGACGATAGCTGTCATTTATAACTCTGCAGGTTTGTGAATTACAGTGCCCCTGAGCTCCTTTCTTCAACTCGCTTTCTTTTGAGCTGGCCGCAACACCACAGGATGGCCTCAGGCTCTAATCTGGTTCCGGTACGGCACGCTGAGCCTTTGGTTATTTCCTCTTCCTGGTGGGAAATGAGAGTTAAATTTGCCCGTCCAGACACCTCCAGCTAGCCTCTCATTGGTTCTCGCTATTCCTGTTCATCTTCCACAGAAATTGCAAACTGGGCCAAACAGGAGGTTAAAGGTGCTGACTCTCCAAGTGGGGAGAGTGTTAGTAAAGCGTCTGGAATGTTGCACCCGACTACCAGGGTACGAAAACTGAGACATATTTGAACACGTCTCCCGATCACATGGTTGATCATACTCTAGGTTCCACATGCATGTTTTACCTGAAGGAAGAATACCTAAAACCTGGGTAGTTGAAACCCGTGGAATGGGTACCATGCAATATGACTTCAAAGGGTCTTCATTTGCTCACCGAACCTCTCCAATCCTATCACTGCTGCGTTTATGCCCCTGTACACATGCTTGATTCTCTTTCGGAGACATAGCAATCTATAGGTTTTAAGATACTTACTAGTCAGGTACATTCTTAGGCGTTTAATATGCGGTGTTGAGTCCATTTCGTTGAGCAAGGAGTAGCTCTTGTCTATTCCATATTTGGCTTAAGGAACTTTATCTGTGCTCATTTCAATCTCTGGTTTTATGCAGCACCCCAACTCACCTTTCCCCTTAAGCAAGCACAAGTTGGTTTTCTAAATTTGAGACCCTGTTCTGTTCTGTAATTCAGTTCCTGTGTAGCCAAGTTTACATTCCATGTATTAGTGATATCTTATGATGTTTCTTTATGTGTGACTTATTTCAGTTAGAATCATCGTACCTGAATCCACTCATTATGCTGCTACGGGCCTGATGACATAGATTTCATTGCTGAGTGATACTGCATTGTACGTAAGTACCACAAGTTCTTTATCCATTTTTCACTTTCTGTGATATTGAACTTGTACGGTAAACGAGGTTCTTCTAAACAGAGGCGTCCCAAACTTTGGGGTGTGTGTGTCTTTTTGATTTTAATTTCCCTAAGCTATAGGACCATAAGTGGAAGTGCCCTAGGCTCTGTTGCTTTGTTTTTTAGATGTTTCAGGAAACACCATACACTTCTCCCAAGTGTCTGTTGGCAATTTACATCCCACCCATCCGCATAACAAGGCTCCCAGTTCTCCATGGCCTGTCCTGCCTTTCTGGATTTTACAGTTTTTTCAGATGGCCCTTTTGACCGGGGGGAAGTGAGACTTCATTGTAGTGCAGATTTCCTTTGCTAGTTTGCTTGGTTGGCCAAAAAGGGCGTATGCGTTTTTTCCTGAATATATTCAGGAAAAAACGCATACGCCCTTTTTGGCCAAGTGCATCATTGTGGACGTTCTGCCTCTTTTCCTATGCTTTCAATGCAATTCCAGTCTACCTCCTGAAATCGGTTTCCTGCAATTCTGCCCCGCTTTCAAGTCCTCTTGGCAGCCTTACTTCAGTCTATTTTTGGACGATAGCTGTCATTTATAACTCTGCAGGTTTGTGAATTACAGTGCCCCTGAGCTCCTTTCTTCAGCTCGCTTTCTTGTGAGCTGGCCGCAACACCGCAGGATGGCTTCAGGCTCTAATCTGGTTCCGGCACGGCACGCTGAGCCTTTGGTTAATTCCTCTTCCTGGTGGGAAATGAGAGTTAAATTTGCCCGTCCAGACACCTCCAGCTAGCCTCTCATTGGTTCTCGCTATTCCTGTTCATCTTCCGCAGAAATTGCAAACTGGGCCAAACAGGAGTTTAAAGGCGCTGACTCTCCAAGTCGGGAGAGTGTTAGTAAAGCATCTGGAATGTTGCACCCGAGTACCAGGGGTGGAAAACTGAGACATATTTGAACACGTCTCCCGTTCACATGGTTGATCATACTTGGGTTCCACATGCATGTTTTAGCTGAAGGAAGAATACCTTAAACCTGGAGAGTTGAGACCCGTGTAATGGGTACCATGCAATATGACTTCAAAGGGTCTTCATTTGCTCACCGAACCTCTCCAATCCTATCACTGCTGCGTTTATGCCCCTGTAGACATGCTTGATTCTCTTTCGGAGACATAGCAATCCATAGGTTTTACGATACTTACTAGTCAGGTACATTCTTAGGCTTTTAATATGCGGTGTTGAGTCCATTTCGTTGAGCAAGGAGTAGCTCTTGTCTATTCCATATTTGACTTAAGGAACTTTATCTGTGCTCATTTCAATCTCTGGTTTTATGCAGCACCCCAAGGCACCTTTACCCTTAAGCAAGAATAAGTTGGTTTTCTAAATTTGAGACCCTGTTCTGTTCTGTAATTCAGTTCCTGTGTAGCCAAGTTTCCATTCCGTGTATTACTGATAACTTATGATGTTTCTTTTTCTGTGTGACTTATTTCAGTTAGAATCATCATACCTGAATCCACTCATTGTGATGCTAAGGGCCTGATGACATAGATTTCATTGGGAGTGATATTGCTTTGTAAGTAAATACCACAACTTCTTTATCCATTTTTCACTTTCTGCGATGTTGAACTTGTACTGTAAACGAGGTTCTTGTAAACAGAGGCTTCCCAAACTTTGGGGTGGCTGTGTCTTTTTGATTTTAATTTCCCTAAGCTATAGGACCATAAGTGGAAGTGCCCTAGGCTCTGTTGCTTTGTTTTTTAGATGTTTCAGGAAACACCATACACTTCTCCCGAGTGGTTGTTGGCAATTTACATCCCGCCCATCAGCATAACAAGGCTCCCAGTTCTCCATGGCCTGTCCTGCCTTTCTGGAGTTTACACTTTTTTCAGATGGCCCTTTTGACCGGGGGGAAGTGAGACTTCATTGTAGTGCAGATTTCCTTTGCAAGCTTGCTTGGTTGGCCAAAAAGGGCGTATGCGTTTTTTCCTGAATATATTCAGGAAAAAACGCATACGCCCTTTTTGGCCAAGTGCATCATTGTGGATGTTCTGCCTCTTTTCCTATGCTTTCAATGCAATTCCAGTCTACCTCCTGAAATCGGTTTCCTGCAATGCTGCCCCGCTTTCAAGTCCTCTTGGCAGCCTTACTTCAGTCTATTTTTGGACGATAGCTGTCATTTATAACTCTGCAGGTTTGTGAATTACAGTGCCCCTGAGCTCCTTTCTTCAACTCGCTTTCTTGTGACCTGGCCGCAACACCGCAGGATGGCTTCAGGCCCTAATCTGGTTCCGGCACGGCACGCTGAGCCTTTGGTTAATTCCTCTTCCTGGTGGCAAATGAGAGTTAAATTTGCCCGTCCAGACACCTCCAGCTAGCCTCTCATTGGTTCTCGCTATTCCTGTTCATCTTCCGCAGAAATTGCAAACTGGGCCAAACAGGAGGTTAAAGGGACTGACTCTCCAAATCGGGAGAGTGTTAGTAAAGCGTCTGGAATGTTGCACCCGAGTACCAGGGTACGAAAACTGAGACATATTTGAACACGTCTCCCGATCACATGGTTGATCATACTCTGGGTTCCACATGCATGTTTTAGCTGAAGGAAGAATACCTTAAACCTGGGTAGTTGAAACCCGTGGAATGGGTACCATGCAATATGACTTCAAAGGGTCTTCATTTGCTCACCGAACCTCTCCAATCCTATCACTGTTGCGTTTATGCCCCTGTACACATGCTTGATTCTCTTTCGGAGACATAGCAATCCATAGGTTTTAAGATACTTACTAGTCAGGTACATTCTTAGGCGTTTAATATGCGGTGTTGAGTCCATTTCATTGAGCAAGCAGTAGCTCTTGTCTATTCCATATTTGGCTTAAGGAACTTTATCTGTGCTCATTTCAATCTCTGGTTTTATGCAGCACCCCAACTCACCTTTCCCCTTAAGCAAGCATAAGTTGGTTTTCTAAATTTGAGACCCAGTTCTGTTCTGTAATTCAGTTCCTGTGTAGCCAAGTTTACATTCCGTGTATTACTGATATCTTATGATGTTTCTTTTTCTGTGTGACTTATTTCAGTTAGAATCATCATACCTGAATCCACTCATTGTGCTGCTAAGTGCCTGATGACATAGATTTCATTGCTGAGTGATATTGCTTTGTAAGTGAATACCACAACTTCTTTCTCCATTTTTCACTTTCTGCGATGTTGAACTTGTACTGTAAACGAGATTCTTGTAAACAGAGGCGTCCCAAACTTTGGGGTGGCTGTGTCTTTTTGATTTTAATTTCCCTATGCTATAGGACCATAAGTGGAAGTGCCCTAGGCTCTGTTGCTTTGTTTTTTAGATGTTTCAGGAAACACCATACACTTCTCCCAAGTGTCTGTTGGCAATTTACATCCCGCCCATCAGCATAACAAGGCTCCCAGTTCTCCATGGCCTGTCCTGCCTTTCTGGATTTTACACTTTTTTCAGATGGCCCTTTTGACCGGGGGGAAGTGAGACTTCATTGTAGTGCAGATTTCCTTTGCAAGCTTGCTTGGTTGGCCAAAAAGGACGTATGCGTTTTTTCCTGAATATATTCAGGAAAAAACGCATACGCCCTTTTTGGCCAAGTGCATCATTGTGGACGTTCTGCCTCTTTTCCTATGCTTTCAATGCAATTCCAGTCTACCTCCTGAAATCGGTTTCCTGCAATGCTGCCCCGCTTTCAAGTCCTCTTGGCAGCCTTACTTCAGTCTATTTTTGGACGATAGCTGTCATTTATAACTCTGCAGGTTTGTGAATTACAGTGCCCCTGAGTTCCTTTCTTCAACTCGCTTTCTTGTGACCTGGCCGCAACACCGCAGGATGGCTTCAGGCCCTAATCTGGTTCCGGCACGGCACGCTGAGCCTTTGGTTAATTCCTCTTCCTGGTGGGAAATGAGAGTTAAATTTGCCCGTCCAGACACCTCCAGCTAGCCTCTCATTCGTTCTCGCTATTCCTGTTCATCTTCCGCAGAAATTGCAAACTGGGCCAAACAGGAGGTTAAAGGGACTGACTCTCCAAGTCGGGAGAGTGTTAGTAAAGCGTCTGGAATGTTGCACCCGAGTACCAGGGTACGAAAACTGAGACATATTTGAACACGTCTCCCGATCACATGGTTGATCATACTCTGGGTTCCACATGCATGTTTTAGCTGAAGGAAGAATACCTTAAACCTGGAGAGTTGAGACCCGTGGAATGGGTACCATGCAATATGACTTCAAAGGGTCTTCATTTGCTCACCGAACCTCTCCAATCCTATCACTGCTGCGTTTATGCCCCTGTACACATGCTTGATTCTCTTTCGGAGACATAGCAATCCATAGGTTTTAAGATACTTACTAGTCAGGTACATTCTTAGGCGTTTAATATGCGGTGTTGTGTCCATTTCATTGAGCAAGCAGTAGCTCTTGTCTATTCCATATTTGGCTTAAGGAACTTTATCTGTGCTCATTTCAATCTCTGGTTTTATGCAGCACCCCAACTCACCTTTCCCCTTAAGCAAGCATAAGTTGGTTTTCTAAATTTGAGACCCAGTTCTGTTCTGGAATTCAGTTCCTGTGTAGCCAAGTTTACATTCCGTGTATTACTGATATCTTATGATGTTTCTTTTTCTGTGTGACTTATTTCAGTTAGAATCATCATACCTGAATCCACTCATTGTGCTGCTAAGTGCCTGATGACATAGATTTCATTGCTGAGTGATATTGCTTTGTAAGTGAATACCACAACTTCTTTCTCCATTTTTCACTTTCTGCGATGTTGAACTTGTACTGTAAACGAGATTCTTGTAAACAGAGGCGTCCCAAACTTTGGGGTGGCTGTGTCTTTTTGATTTTAATTTCCCTAAGCTATAGGACCATAAGTGGAAGTGCCCTAGGCTCTGTTGCTTTGTTTTTTAGATGTTTCAGGAAACACCATACACTTCTCCCAAGTGTCTGTTGGCAATTTACATCCCGCCCATCAGCATAACAAGGCTCCCAGTTCTCCATGGCCTGTCCTACCTTTCTGGATTTTACACTTTTTTCAGATGGCCCTTTTGACCGGGGGGAAGTGAGACTTCATTGTAGTGCAGATTTCCTTTGCAAGCTTGCTTGGTTGGCCAAAAAGGGCGTATGCGTTTTTTCCTGAATATATTCAGGAAAAAACGCATACGCCCTTTTTGGCCAAGTGCATCATTGTGGACGTTCTGTCTCTTTTACTATGCTTTCAATGCAATTCCAGTCTACCTCCTGAAATCGGTTTCATGCAATTCTGCCCCGCTTTCAAGTCCTCTTGGCAGCCTTACTTCAGTCTATTTTTGGACGATAGCTGTCATTTATAACTCTGCAGGTTTGTGAATTACAGTGCCCCTGAGCTCCTTTCTTCAACTCGCTTTCTTGTGAACTGGCCGCAACACCGCAGGATGGCTTCAGGCCCTAATCTGGTTCCGGCCTGGCACGCTGAGCCTTTGGTTACTTCCTCTTCCTGGTGGGAAATGAGAGTTAAATTTGCCCGTTCAGACACCTCCAGCTAGCCTCTCATTGGTTCTCGCTATTCCTGTTCATCTTCCGCAGAAATTGCAAACTGGGCCAAACAGGAGGTTAAAGGCACTGACTCTCCAAGTCGGGAGAGTGTTAGTAAAGCGTCTGGAATGTTGCACCCGAGTACCAGGGGAGGAAAACTGAGACATATTTGAACACGTCTCTTGTTCACATGGTTGATCATACTCTGGGTTCCACATGCATGTTTTAGGTGAAGGAAGAATACCTAAAACCTGGTTAGTTGAGACCCGTGTAATGGGTACCATGCAATATGACTTCAAAGGGTCTTCATTTGCTCACCGAACCTCTCCAATCCTATCACTGCTGCGTTTATGCCCCTGTACACATGCTTGATTCTCTTTTGGAGACATAGCAATCCATAGGTTTTAAGATACTTACTAGTCAGGTACATTCTTAGGCGTTTAATATGGGGTGTTGAGTCCATTTCGTTGAGCAAGGAGTAGCTCTTATCTATTCCATATTTGGCTTAAGGAACTTTATCTGTGCTCATTTCAATCTCTGGTTTTATGCAGCACCACAACTCACCTTTCCCCTTAAGCAAGCATAAGTTGGTTTTCTAAATTTGAGACCCTGTTCTGTTTTGGAATGCAGTTCCTGTGTAGCCAAGTTTACATTCCGTGTATTAGTGATATCTTATGATGTTTCTTTTTCTGTGTGACTTATTTCAGTTAGAATCATCGTACCTGAATCCACTCATTATGCTGCTAAGGGCCTGATGACATAGATTTCATTGCTGAGTGATACTGCATTGTACGTAAGTACCTCAAGTTCTTTATCCATTTTTCACTTTCTGTGATATTGAACTTGTACGGTAAACAAGGTTCTTGTAAACGGAGGCGTCCCAAACTTTGGGGTGGCTGTGTCTTTTTGATTTTAATTTCCCTAAGCTATAGGACCATAAGTGGAAGTGCCCTAGGCTCTGTTGCTTTGTTTTTTAGATGTTTCAGGAAACACCATACACTTCTCCAGAGTGGCTGTTGGCAATTTACATCCCGCCCATCAGCATAGGAAGGCTCCCAGTTCTCCATGGCCTGTCGTGCCTTTATGGATTTTACACTTTTTTCAGATGGCCCTTTTGACCAGGTGGAAGTGAGACTTCATTGTAGTGCAGGTTTCCTTTGCAAGCTTGCTTGGTTGGCCAAAAAGTGCGTATGCGTTTTTTCCTGAATATATTCAGGAAAAAACGCATACGCCCTTTTTGGCCAAGTGCATCATTGTGGACGTTCTGCCTCTTTTCCTATGCTTTCAATGCAATTCCAGTCTAGCTCCTGAAATCGGTTTCCTGCAATTCTGCCCCGCTTTCAAGTCCTCTTGGCAGCCTTACTTCAGTCTATTTTTGGACGATAGCTGTCATTTATAACTCTGCAGGTTTGTGAATTACAGTGCCCCTGAGCTCCTTTCTTCAACTCGCTTTCTTGTGAGCTGGCCGCAACACCGCAGGATGGCTTCAGGCCCTAATCTGGTTCCGGCACGGCATGCTGAGCCTTTGGTTAATTCCTCTTCCTGGTGGGAAATGAGAGTTAAATTTGCCCGTCCAGACACCTCCAGCTAGTCTCTCATTGGTTCTCGCTATTCCTGTTCATCTTCCGCAGAAATTGCAAACTGGGCCAAACAGGAGGTTAAAGGGACTGACTCTCCAAGTCGGGAGAGTGTTAGTAAAGCATCTGGAATGTTGCACCCGAGTACCAGGGTACGAAAACTGAGACATATTTGAACACGTCTCCCGATCACATGGTTGATCATACTCTGGGTTCCACATGCATGTTTTAGCTGAAGGAAGAATACCTAAAACCTGGGTAGTTGAAACCCGTGGAATGGGTACCATGCAATATGACTTCAAAGGGTCTTCATTTGCTCACCGAACCTCTCCAATCCTATCACTGCTGCGTTTATGCCCCTGTACACATGCTTGATTCTCTTTCGGAGACATAGCAATCCATAGGTTTTAAGATACTTACTAGACAGGTACATTCTTAGGCATTTAATATGGGGTGTTGAGTCCATTTCGTTGAGCAAGGAGTAGCTCTTGTCTATTCCATATTTGGCTTAAGGAACTTTATCTGTGCTCATTTCAATCTCTGGTTTTATGCAGCACCCCAACTCACCTTTCCCCTTAAGCAAGCACAAGTTGGTTTTCTAAATTTGAGACCCTGTTCTGTTCTGTAATTCAGTTCCTGTGTAGCCAAGTTTACATTCCGTGTATTACTGATATCTTATGATGTTTCTTTTTCTGTGTGACTTATTTCAGTTAGAATCATCATACCTGAATCCACTCATTGTGCTGCTAAGGGCCTGATGACACAGATTTCATTGCTGTGTGATATTGCTTCGTAAGTAAATACCACAACTTCTTTATCCATTTTTCACTTTCTGCGATGTTGAACTTGTACTGTAAACGAGGTTCTTGTAAACAGAGCCATTCCAAATTTTGGGGTGGCTGTGTCTTTTTGATTTTAATTTCCCTAAGCTATAGGACCATAAGTGGAAGTGCCCTAGGTTCTGTTGCTTTGTTTTTTAGATGTTTCAGGAAACACCATACACTTCTCCCGAGTGGTTGCTGGCAATTTACATCCCGCCCATCAGCATAACAAGGCTCCCAGTTCTCCATGGCCTGTCCTGCCTTTCTGGATTTTACCCTTTTTTCAGATGGCCCTTTTGACCGGGGGGAAGTGAGACTTCATTGTAGTGCAGATTTCCTTTGCAAGCTTGCTTGCTTGGCCAAAAAGGGCGTATGCGTTTTTTCCTGAATATATTCAGGAAAAAACGCATACGCCCTTTTTGGCCAAGTGCATCATTGTGGACGTTCTGCCTCTTTTCCTATGCTTTCAATGCAATTCCAGTCTACCTCCTGAAATCGGTTTCCTGCAATTCTGCCCCGCTTTCAAGTCCTCTTGGCAGCCTTACTTCAGTCTATTTTTGGACGATAGCTGTCATTTATAACTCTGCAGGTTTGTGAATTACAGTGCCCCTGAGCTCCTTTCTTCAACTCGCTTTCTTTTGAGCTGGCCGCAACACCGCAGGATGGCTTCAGGCCCTAATCTGGTTCCGGTACGGCACGCTGAGCCTTTGGTTATTTCCTCTTCCTGGTGGGAAATGCGAGTTAAATTTGCCCGTCCAGACACCTCCAGCTAGCCTCTCAGTGGTTCTCGCTATTCCTGTTCATCTTCCGCAGAAATTGCAAACTGGGCCAAACAGGAGGTTAAAGGGACTGACTCTCCAAGTCGGGAGAGTGTTAGTAAAGCGTCTGGAATGTTCCACCGAAGTACCAGGGGACGAAAACTGAGACATATTTGAACACGTTTCCCGATCACATGGTTTATCATACTCTGGGTTCCACATGCATGTTTTAGCTGAAGAAAGAATACCTTAAACCTGGAGAGTTGAGACCCGTGGAATGGGTACCATGCAATATGACTTCAAAGGGTCTTCATTTGCTCACCGAATCTCTCCAATCCTATCACTGCTGCGTTTATGACCCTTGTACACACGCTTGATTCTCTTTTGGAGACATAGCAATCCATAGGTTTTAAGATACTTTCTAGTCAGGTATATTCTTAGGCGTTTAATATGGGGTGTGGAGTCCATTTCGTTGAGCAAGGAGTAGCTCTTGTCTATTCCATATTTGGCTTAAGGAACTTTATCTGTGCTCATTTCAATCTCTGGTTTTATGCAGCACCCCAACTCACCTTTCCACTTAAGCAAGCATAAGTTGGTTTTCTAAATTTGAGACCCTGTTCTGTTTTGTAATTCCGTTCCTCTTTAGCAAAGTTTAAATTCCATGTATTAGTGATATTTTTTGATGTTTCTTTTTCTGTGTGACTTATTTCAGTTAGAATCACCATACCCGAATCCACTCATTATGCTGCTATGGGCCTGGTGACATAGATTTCATTGCTGAGTGATATTGCTTTGTACATGAGTACCACAACTTCTTTATCCATTTTTCACTTTCTGTGATATTGAACTTGTACGGTAAACGAGGTTCTTGTAAACAGAGGCGTCCCAAACTTTGGGGTGGCTGTGTCTTTTTGATTTTAATTTCCCTAAGCTATAGGACCATAAGTGGCAGTGCCCTAGGTTCTGTTGCTTTGTTTTTTAGATGTTTCAGGAAACACCATACACTTCTCCCGAGTGTCTGTTGGCAATTTACATCCCGCTCATCAGCATAACAAGGCTCCCAGTTCTCCATGGCCTGTCCTGCCTTTCTGGATTTTACACTTTTTTCAGATGGCCCTTTTGACCGGGGGGAAGTGAGACTTCATTGTAGTGCAGATTTCCTTTGCAAGCTTGCTTGGTTGGCCAAAAAGGGCGTATGCGTTTTTTCCTGAATATATTCAGGAAAAAACGCATACGCCCTTTTTGGCCAAGTGCATCATTGTGGACGTTCTGCCTCTTTTCCTATGCTTTCAATGCAATTCCAGTCTACCTCCTGAAATCGGTTTCCTGCAATTCTGCCCCGCTTTCAAGTCCTCTTGGCAGCCTTACTTCAGTCTATTTTTGGACGATAGCTGTCATTTATAACTCTGCAGATTTGTGAATTACAGTGCCCCTGAGCTCCTTTCTTCAACTCGCTTTCTTGTGAGCTGGCCGCAACACCGCAGGATGGCTTCAGGCCCTAATCTGGTTCCGGTACGGCACGCTGAGCCTTTGGTTATTCCTCTTCCTGGTGGGAAATGAGAGTTAAATTTGCCCGTCCAGACACCTCCAGCTAGGCTCTCATTGGTTCTCGCTATTCCTGTTCATCTTCCGCAGAAATTGCAAACTGGGCCAAACAGGAGGTTAAAGGGACTGACTCTCCAAGTGGGGAGAGTGTTAGTAAAGCGTCTGGAATGTTGCACCCGAGTACCAGGGGAGGAAAACTGAGACATATTTGAACACGTCTCCCGATCACATGTTTGATCATACTCTGGGTTCCACATGCATGTTTTAGCTGAAGGAAGAATACCTAAAATCTGCGTAGTTGAAACCCGTGGAATGGGTACCATGCAATATGACTTCAAAGGTATTCATTTGCTCACTGAACCTCTCCAATCCTATCACTGCTGCATTTATGCCCCTGTACACATGCTTGATTCTCTTTCGGAGACATAGCAATCTATAGGTTTTAAGGTACTTACTAGTCAGGTACATTCTTAGGCGTTTAATATGCGGTGTTGAGTCCATTTCGTTGAGCAAGGAGTAGCTCTTGTCTATTCCATATTTGGCTTAAGGAACTTTGTGCTCATTTCAATCTCTGGTTTTATGCAGCACCCCAACACACCTTTCCCCTTAAGCAAGCATAAGTTGGTTTTCTAAATTTGAGACCCTGTTCTGTTCTGTAATTCAGTTCCTGTGTAGCCAAGTTTACATTCCGTGTATTACTGATATCTTATGATGTTTCTTTTTCTGTGTGACTTATTTCAGTTAGAATCATCATACCTGAATCCACTCATTGTGCTGCTAAGGGCCTGATGACACAGATTTCATTGCTGAGTGATATTGCTTTGTAAGTAAATACCACAACTTCTTTATCCATTTTTCACTTTCTGCGATGGTGAACTTGTACTGTAAACGAGGTTCTTGTAAACAGAGCCGTTCCAAACTTTGGGGTGGCTGTGTCTTTTTGATTTTAATTTCCCTAAGCTATAGGACCATAAGTGGAAGTGCCCTAGGTTCTGTTGCTTTGTTTTTTAGATGTTTCAGGAAACACCATACACTTCTCCCGAGTGGTTGTTGGCAATTTACATCCCGCCCTTCAGCATAACAAGGCTCCCAGTTCTCCATGGCCTGTCCTGCCTTTCTGGATTTTACCCTTTTTTCAGATGGCCCTTTTGACCGGGGGGAAGTGAGACTTCATTGTAGTGCAGATTTCCTTTGCAAGCTTGCTTGGTTGGCCAAAAAGGGCGTATGTGTTTTTTCCTGAATATATTCAGGAAAAAACGCATACGCCCTTTTTGGCCAAGTGCATCATTGTGGACGTTCTGCCTCTTTTCCTATGCTTTCAATGCAATTCCAGTCTACCTCCTGAAATCGGTTTCCTGCAATTCTGCCCCGCTTTCAAGTCCTCTTGGCAGCCTTACTTCAGTATATTTTTGGACGATAGCTGTCATTTATAACTCTGCAGGTTTGTGAATTACAGTGCCCCTGAGCTCCTTTCTTCAACTCGCTTTCTTTTGAGCTGGCCGCAACACCGCAGACTGGCTTCAGGCCCTAATCTGGTTCCGGTACGGCACGCTGAGCCTTTGGTTATTTCCTCTTCCTGGTGGGAAATGAGAGTTAAATTTGCCCGTCCAGACACCTCCAGCTAGTCTCTCATTTGTTCTCGCTATTCCTGTTCATCTTCCGCAGAAATTGCAAACTGGGCCAAACAGGAGGTTAAAGGCGCTGACTCTCCAAGTGCGGAGAGTGTTAGTAAAGCGTCTGGAATGTTGCACCCGAGTACCAGGGTACGAAAACTGAGACATATTTGAACACGTCTCCCGATCACATGGTTGATCATACTCTGGGTTCCACATGCATGTTTTACCTGAAGGCAGAATACCTAATATCTGGGTAGTTGAAACCCGTGGAATGGGTACCATGCAATATGACTTCAAAAGGTCTTCATTTGCTCACTGAACCTCTCCAATCCTATCACTGCTGCGTTTTTGCCCCTGTACACATGCTTGATTCTCTTTCGGAGACATAGCAATCCATAGGTTTTAAGATACTTACTAGTCAGGTACATTCTTAGGCGTTTAATATGCGGTGTTGAGTCCATTTCGTTGAGCAAGGAGTAGCTCTTGTCTATTTCATATTTGGCTTAAGGAACTTTATCTGTGCTCATTTCAATCTCTGGTTTTATGCAGCACCCCAACTCACCTTTACCCTTAAGCAAGCATAAGTTGGTTTTCTAAATTTGAGACCCTGTTCTGTTCTGTAATTCAGTTCCTGTGTAGCCAAGTTTACATTCCGTGTATTACTGATATCTTATGATGTTTCTTTTTCTGTGTGACTTATTTCAGTTAGAATCATCATACCTGAATCCACTCATTGTGCTGCTAAGGGCCTGATGACACAGATTTCATTGCTGAGTGATATTGCTTTGTAAGTAAATACCACAACTTCTTTATCCATTTTTCACTTTCTGCGATGGTGAACTTGTACTGTAAACGAGGTTCTTGTAAACAGAGCCGTTCCAAACTTTGGGGTGGCTGTGTCTTTTTGATTTTAATTTCCCTAAGCTATAGGACCATAAGTGGAAGTGCCCTAGGTTCTGTTGCTTTGTTTTTTAGATGTTTCAGGAAACACCATACACTTCTCCCGAGTGGTTGTTGGCAATTTACATCCCGCCCTTCAGCATAACAAGGCTCCCAGTTCTCCATGGCCTGTCCTGCCTTTCTGGATTTTACCCTTTTTTCAGATGGCCCTTTTGACCGGGGGGAAGTGAGACTTCATTGTAGTGCAGATTTCCTTTGCAAGCTTGCTTGGTTGGCCAAAAAGGGCGTATGCGTTTTTTCCTGAATATATTCAGGAAAAAACGCATACGCCCTTTTTGGCCAAGTGCATCATTGTGGACGTTCTGCCTCTTTTCCTATGCTTTCAATGCAATTCCAGTCTAGCTCCTGAAATCGGTTTCCTGCAATTCTGCCCCGCTTTCAAGTCCTCTTGGCAGCCTTACTTCAGTATATTTTTGGACGATAGCTGTCATTTATAACTCTGCAGGTTTGTGAATTACAGTGCCCCTGAGCTCCTTTCTTCAACTCGCTTTCTTTTGAGCTGGCCGCAACACCGCAGACTGGCTTCAGGCCCTAATCTGGTTCCGGTACGTCACGCTGAGCCTTTGGTTATTTCCTCTTCCTGGTGGGAAATGAGAGTTAAATTTGCCCGTCCAGACACCTCCAGCTAGTCTCTCATTGGTTCTCGCTATTCCTGTTCATCTTCCGCAGAAATTGCAAACTGGGCCAAACAGGAGGTTAAAGGCGCTGACTCTCCAAGTGGGGAGAGTGTTAGTAAAGCGTCTGGAATGTTGCACCCGAGTACCAGGGTACGAAAACTGAGACATATTTGAACACGTCTCCCGATCACATGGTTGATCATACTCTGGGTTCCACATGCATGTTTTACCTGAAGGCAGAATACCTAATATCTGGGTAGTTGAAACCCGTGGAATGGGTACCATGCAATATGACTTCAAAAGGTCTTCATTTGCTCACTGAACCTCTCCAATCCTATCACTGCTGCGTTTTTGCCCCTGTACACATGCTTGATTCTCTTTCGGAGACATAGCAATCCATAGGTTTTAAGATACTTACTAGTCAGGTACATTCTTAGGCGTTTAATATGCGGTGTTGAGTCCATTTCGTTGAGCAAGGAGTAGCTCTTGTCTATTTCATATTTGGCTTAAGGAACTTTATCTGTGCTCATTTCAATCTCTGGTTTTATGCAGCACCCCAACTCACCTTTACCCTTAAGCAAGCATAAGTTGGTTTTCTAAATTTGAGACCCTGTTCTGTTCTGTAATTCAGTTCCTGTGTAGCCAAGTTTACATTCCGTGTATTACTGATATCTTATGATGTTTCTTTTTCTGTGTGACTTATTTCAGTTAGAATCATCATACCTGAATCCACTCATTGTGCTGCTAAGGGCCTGATGACACAGATTTCATTGCTGAGTGATATTGCTTTGTAAGTAAATACCACAACTTTTTTATCCATTTTTCACTTTCTGCGATGTTGAACTTGTACTGTAAACGAGGTTCTTGTAAACAGAGCCGTTCCAAACTTTGGGGTGGCTGTGTCTTTTTGATTTTAAATTCCCTAAGCTATAGGACCATAAGTGGAAGTGCCCTAGGTTCTCTTGCTTTGTTTTTTAGATGTTTCAGGAAACACCATTCACTTCTCCCGAGTGTTTGTTGGCAATTTACATCCCGCCCTTCAGCATAACAAGGCTCCCAGTTCTCCATGGCCTGTCCTGCCTTTCTGGATTTTACCCTTTTTTCAGATGGCCCTTTTGACGGGGGGAAGTGAGACTTCATTGTAGTGCAGATTTCCTTTGCAAGCTTGCTTGGTTGGCCAAAAAGGGCGTATGCGTTTTTTCCTGAATATATTCAGGAAAAAACGCATACGCCCTTTTAGGCCAAGTGCATCATTGTGGACGTTCTGCCTCTTTTCCTATGCTTTCAATGCAATTCCAGTCTACCTCCTGAAATCGGTTTCCTGCAATTCTGCCCCGCTTTCAAGTCCTCTTGGCAGCCTTACTTCAGTCTATTTTTGGACGACAGCTGTCATTTATAACTCTGCAGGTTTGTGAATTACAGTGCCCCTGAGCTCCTTTCTTCAACTCGCTTTCTTGTGACCGGCCGCAACACCGCAGGATGGCTTCAGGCCCTAATCTGGTTCCGGCACGGCACGCTGAGCCTTTGGTTATTTCCTCTTCCTGGTGGGAAATAAGAGTTAAATTTGCCCATCCAGACACCTCCAGCTAGCCTCTCATTGGTTCTCGCTATTTCTGTTCATCTTCCGCAGAAATTGCAAACTGGGCCAAACAGGAGGTTAAAGGCGCTGACTTTCCAAGTGGGGAGAGTGTTAGTAAAGAGTCTGCAATGTTGCACCCGAGTACCAGGGGAGGAAAACTGAGACATATTTGAACACGTCTCCCGTTCACATGGTTGATCATACTTGGGTTCCACATGCATGTTTTAGCTGAAGGAAGAATACCTAAAACCTGGGTAGTTGAAACCCGTGGAATGGGTACCATGCAATATGACTTCAAAGGGTCTTCATTTGCTCACCGAACCTCTCCAATCCTATCACTGCTTCATTTATGCCCCCGTACACATGCTTGATTCTCTTTCGGAGACATAGCAATCCATAGGTTTTAAGATACTTACTAGTCAGGTACATTCTTAGGCGTTTAATATGCGGTGTTGAGTCCATTTCGTTGAGCAAGGAGTAGCTCTTGTCTATTCCATATTTGGCTTAAGGAACCTTGTCTGTGCTCATTTCAATCTCTGGTTTTATGCAGCACCCCAACTCACCTTTCCCCTAAAGCAAGCATAAGTTGGTTTTCTACATTTGAGACCCTGTTCTGTTCTCTAATTCAGTTCCTGTGTAGCCAAGATTACATTCCGTGTATTACTGATATCTTATGATGTTTCTTTTTCTGTGTGACTTATTTCAGTTAGAATCATCATACCTGAATCCACTCATTGTGCTGCTAAGGGCCTGATGACATAGATTTAATTGCTGAGTGATATTGCTTTGTAAGTGAATACCACAACTTCTTTATCCATTTTTCACTTTCTGCGATGTTGAACTTGTACTGTAAACAAGTTTTTTGTAAACAGAGCCGTTCCAAACTTTGGGGTGGCTGTGTCTTTTTGATTTTAATTTCCCTAAGCTATAGGACCATAAGTGGAAGTGCCCTAGGTTCTGTTGCTTTGTTTTTTAGTTGTTTCAGGAAACAGCATACACTTCTCCCAAGTGGTTCTTGGCAATTTACATCCCGCCCATCAGCATAACAAGGCTCCCAGTTCTCCATGGCCTGTCCTGCCTTTCTGGATATTACACTTTTTTCAGATGGCCCTTTTGACCGTGTGGAAGTGAGACTTCATTGTAGTGCAGATTTCCTTTGCAAGCTTGCTTGGTTGGCCAGAAAGAGCGTATGCGTTTTTTCCTGAATATATTCAGGAAAAAACGCATACGCCCTTTTTGGCCAAGTGCATCATTGTGGACGTTCTGCCTCTTTTCCTATGCTTTCAATGCAATTCCAGTCTAGCTCCTGAAATCGGTTTCCTGCAATTCTGCCCCGCTTTCAAGTCCTCTTGACAGCCTTACTTCAGTATATTTTTGGACGATAGCTGTCATTTATAACTCTGCAGGTTTGTGAATTACAGTGCCCCTGAGCTCCTTTCTTCAACTCGCTTTCTTTTGAGCTGGCCGCAACACCGCAGACTGGCTTCAGGCCCTAATCTGGTTCCGGTACGGCACGCTGAGCCTTTGGTTATTTCCTCTTCCTGGTGGGAAATGAGAGTTAAATTTGCCCGTCCAGACACCTCCAGCTAGTCTCTCATTTGTTCTCGCTATTCCTGTTCATCTTCCGCAGAAATTGCAAACTGGGCCAAACAGGAGGTTAAAGGCGCTGACTCTCCAAGTGGGGAGAGTGTTAGTAAAGCGTCTGGAATGTTGCACCCGAGTACCAGGGTACGAAAACTGAGACATATTTGAACACGTCTCCCGATCACATGGTTGATCATACTCTGGGTTCCACATGCATGTTTTACCTGAAGGCAGAATACCTAATATCTGGGTAGTTGAAACCCGTGGAATGGGTACCATGCAATATGACTTCAAAAGGTCTTCATTTGCTCACTGAACCTCTCCAATCCTATCACTGCTGCGTTTTTGCCCCTGTACACATGCTTGATTCTCTTTCGGAGACATAGCAATCCATAGGTTTTAAGATACTTACTAGTCAGGTACATTCTTAGGCGTTTAATATGCGGTGTTGAGTCCATTTCGTTGAGCAAGGAGTAGCTCTTGTCTATTTCATATTTGGCTTAAGGAACTTTATCTGTGCTCATTTCAATCTCTGGTTTTATGCAGCACCCCAACTCACCTTTACCCTTAAGCAAGCATAAGTTGGTTTTCTAAATTTGAGACCCTGTTCTGTTCTGTAATTCAGTTCCTTTGTAGCCAAGTTTACATTCCGTGTATTACTGATATCCTATGATGTTTCTTTTTCTGTGTGACTTATTTCAGTTAGAATCATCATACCTGAATCCACTCATTGTGCTGCTAAGGGCCTGATGACACAGATTTCATTGCTGAGTGATATTGCTTTGTAAGTAAATACCACAACTTTTTTATCCATTTTTCACTTTCTGCGATGTTGAACTTGTACTGTAAACGAGGTTCTTGTAAACAGAGCCGTTCCAAACTTTGGGGTGGCTGTGTCTTTTTGATTTTAAATTCCCTAAGCTATAGGACCATAAGTGGAAGTGCCCTAGGTTCTCTTGCTTTGTTTTTTAGATGTTTCAGGAAACACCATTCACTTCTCCCGAGTGTTTGTTGGCAATTTACATCCCGCCCTTCAGCATAACAAGGCTCCCAGTTCTCCATGGCCTGTCCTGCCTTTCTGGATTTTACCCTTTTTTCAGATGGCCCTTTTGACGGGGGGAAGTGAGACTTCATTGTAGTGCAGATTTCCTTTGCAAGCTTGCTTGGTTGGCCAAAAAGGGCGTATGCGTTTTTTCCTGAATATATTCAGGAAAAAACGCATACGCCCTTTTAGGCCAAGTGCATCATTGTGGACGTTCTGCCTCTTTTCCTATGCTTTCAATGCAATTCCAGTCTACCTCCTGAAATCGGTTTCCTGCAATTCTGCCCCGCTTTCAAGTCCTCTTGGCAGCCTTACTTCAGTCTATTTTTGGACGACAGCTGTCATTTATAACTCTGCAGGTTTGTGAATTACAGTGCCCCTGAGCTCCTTTCTTCAACTCGCTTTCTTGTGACCGGCCGCAACACCGCAGGATGGCTTCAGGCCCTAATCTGGTTCCGGCACGGCACGCTGAGCCTTTGGTTATTTCCTCTTCCTGGTGGGAAATAAGAGTTAAATTTGCCCATCCAGACACCTCCAGCTAGCCTCTCATTGGTTCTCGCTATTTCTGTTCATCTTCCGCAGAAATTGCAAACTGGGCCAAACAGGAGGTTAAAGGCGCTGACTTTCCAAGTGGGGAGAGTGTTAGTAAAGAGTCTGCAATGTTGCACCCGAGTACCAGGGGAGGAAAACTGAGACATATTTGAACACGTCTCCCGTTCACATGGTTGATCATACTTGGGTTCCACATGCATGTTTTAGCTGAAGGAAGAATACCTAAAACCTGGGTAGTTGAAACCCGTGGAATGGGTACCATGCAATATGACTTCAAAGGGTCTTCATTTGCTCACCGAACCTCTCCAATCCTATCACTGCTTCATTTATGCCCCCGTACACATGCTTGATTCTCTTTCGGAGACATAGCAATCCATAGGTTTTAAGATACTTACTAGTCAGGTACATTCTTAGGCGTTTAATATGCGGTGTTGAGTCCATTTCGTTGAGCAAGGAGTAGCTCTTGTCTATTCCATATTTGGCTTAAGGAACCTTGTCTGTGCTCATTTCAATCTCTGGTTTTATGCAGCACCCCAACTCACCTTTCCCCTAAAGCAAGCATAAGTTGGTTTTCTAAATTTGAGACCCTGTTCTGTTCTGTAATTCAGTTCCTGTGTAGCCAAGATTACATTCCGTGTATTACTGATATCTTATGATGTTTCTTTTTCTGTGTGACTTATTTCAGTTAGAATCATCATACCTGAATCCACTCATTGTGCTGCTAAGGGCCTGATGACATAGATTTAATTGCTGAGTGATATTGCTTTGTAAGTGAATACCACAACTTCTTTATCCATTTTTCACTTTCTGCGATGTTGAACTTGTACTGTAAACAAGTTTTTTGTAAACAGAGCCGTTCCAAACTTTGGGGTGGCTGTGTCTTTTTGATTTTAATTTCCCTAAGCTATAGGACCATAAGTGGAAGTGCCCTAGGTTCTGTTGCTTTGTTTTTTAGTTGTTTCAGGAAACAGCATACACTTCTCCCAAGTGGTTCTTGGCAATTTACATCCCGCCCATCAGCATAACAAGGCTCCCAGTTCTCCATGGCCTGTCCTGCCTTTCTGGATATTACACTTTTTTCAGATGGCCCTTTTGACCGTGTGGAAGTGAGACTTCATTGTAGTGCAGATTTCCTTTGCAAGCTTGCTTGGTTGGCCAGAAAGAGCGTATGCGTTTTTTCCTGAATATATTCAGGAAAAAACGCATACGCCATTTTTGGCCAAGTGCATCATTGTGGACGTTCTGCCTCTTTTCCTATGCTTTCAATGCAATTCCAGTCTACCTCCTGAAATCGGTTTCCTGCAATTCTGCCCCGCTTTCAAGTCCTCTTGGCAGCCTTAATTCAGTGTATTTTTGGACGATAGCTGTCATTTATAACTCTGCAGGTTTGTGAATTACAGTGCCCCTGAGCTCCTTTCTTCAACTCGCTTTCTTGTGACCTGGCCGCAACACCGCAGGATGGCTTCAGGCCCTAATCTTGTTCCGGCCCGGCATGCTGAGCCTTTGGTTAATTCCTCTTCCTGGTGGGAAATGAGAGTTAAATTTGCCCGTCCCGACACCTCCAGCTAGTCTCTCATTGGTTCTCGCTATTCCTGTTCATCTTCCGCAGAAATTGCAAACTGGGCCAAACAGGAGGTTAAAGGGACTGACTCTCCAAGTGGGGAGAGTGTTAGTAAAGCATCTGGAATGTTGCACCCGAGTACCAGGGGAGGAAAACTGAGACATATTTGAACACGTCTCCCGTTCACATGGTTGATCATACTCTGGGTTCCACATGCATGTTTTAGCTGAAGGAAGAATACCTTAAACCTGGAGAGTTGAGACCCGTGTAATGGGTACCATGCAATATAACTTCAAAGGGTCTTCATTTGCTCACCGAACCTCTACAATCCTATCACTGCTGTGTTTATGCCCCTGTACACACGCTTGATTCTCTTTTGGAGACATAGCAATCCATAGGTTTTAAGATACTTACTAGTCAGGTACATTCTTAGGCGTTTAATATGGGGTTTTGAGTCCATTTCGTTGAGCAAGGAGTAGCTCTTGTCTATTCCATATTTGGCTTAAGGAACTTTATCTGTGCTCATTTCAATCTCTGGTTTTATGCAGCACCCCAACTCACCCTTACCCTTAAGCAAGCATAAGTTGGTTTTCTAAATTTGAGACCCTGTTCTGTTTTGGAATGCAGTTCCTGTGTAGCCAAGTTTACATTCCGTGTATTAGTGATATCTTATGATGTTTCTTTTTCTGTGTGACTTATTTCAGTTAGAATCATCATACCTGAATCCACTCATTGTGCTGCTAAGGGCCTGATGACACAGATTTCATTGCTGAGTGATATTGCTTTGTAAGTAAATACCACAACTTCTTTATCCATTTTTCACTTTCTGCGATGTTGAACTTGTACTGTAAACGAGGTTCTTGTAAACAGAGCCGTTCCAAACTTTGGGGTGGCTGTGTCTTTTTCATTTTAATTTCCCTAAGCTATAGGACCATAAGTGGAAGTGCCCTAGTTTCTGTTGCTTTGTTTTTTAGTTGTTTCAGGAAACACCATACACTTCTCCCAAGTGGTTCTTGGCAATTTACATCCCGCCCATCAGCATAACAAGGCTCCCAGTTCTCCATGGCCTGTCCTGCCTTTCTGGATTTTACACTTTTTTCAGATGGCCCTTTTGACCGGGGGGAAGTGAGACTTCATTGTAGTGCAGATTTCCTTTGCAAGCTTGCTTGGTTGGCCAAAAAGGGCGTATGCGTTTTTTCCTGAATATATTCAGGAAAAAACGCATACGCCCTTTTTGGCCAAGTGCATCATTGTGGACGTTCTGCCTCTTTTCCTATGCTTTCAATGCAATTCCAGTCTACCTCCTGAAATCGGTTTCCTGCAATTCTGCCCCGCTTTCAAGTCCTCTTGGCAGCCTTACTTCAGTCTATTTTTGGACGATAGCTGTCATTTATAACTCTGCAGGTTTGTGAATTACAGTGCCCCTGAGCTCCTTTCTTCAACTCGCTTTCTTGTGACCTGGCCGCAACACCGCAGGATGGCTTCAGGCCCTAATCTGGTTCCGGCCCGGCATGCTGAGCCTTTGGTTATTTCCTCTTCCTGGTGGGAAATAAGAGTTAAATTTGCCCGTCCAGACACCTCCAGCTAGCCTCTCATTGGTTCTCGCTATTTCTGTTCATCTTCCGCAGAAATTGCAAACTGGGCCAAACAGGAGGTTAAAGGCGCTGACTTTCCAAGTGGGGAGAGTGTTAGTAAAGAGTCTGCAATGTTGCACCCGAGTACCAGGGGAGGAAAACTGAGACATATTTGAACACGTCTCCCGTTCACATGGTTGATCATACTTGGGTTCCACATGCATGTTTTAGCTGAAGGAAGAATACCTAAAACCTGGGTAGTTGAAACCCGTGGAATGGGTACCATGCAATATGACTTCAAAGGGTCTTCATTTGCTCACCGAACCTCTCCAATCCTATCACTGCTTCGTTTATGCCCCTGTACACATGCTTGATTCTCTTTCGGAGACATAGCAATCCATAGGTTTTAAGATACTTACTAGTCAGGTACATTCTTAGGCGTTTAATATGCGGTGTTGAGTCCATTTCGTTGAGCAAGGAGTAGCTCTTGTCTATTCCATATTTGGCTTAAGGAACCTTATCTGTGCTCATTTCAATCTCTGGTTTTATGCAGCACCCCAACTCACCTTTCCTCTTAAGCAAGCATAAGTTGGTTTTCTAAATTTGAGACCCTGTTCTGTTCTGTAATTCAGTTCCTGTGTAGCCAAGATTACATTCCGTGTATTACTGATATCTTATGATGTTTCTTTTTCTGTGTGACTTATTTCAGTTAGAATCATCATACCTGAATCCACTCATTGTGCTGCTAAGGGCCTGATGACATAGATTTAATTGCTGAGTGATATTGCTTTGTAAGTGAATACCACAACTTCTTTATCCATTTTTCACTTTCTGCGATGTTGAACTTGTACTGTAAACAAGTTTTTTGTAAACAGAGCCGTTCCAAACTTTGGGGTGGCTGTGTCTTTTTGATTTTAATTTCCCTAAGCTATAGGACCATAAGTGGAAGTGCCCTAGGTTCTGTTGCTTTGTTTTTTAGTTGTTTCTGGAAACACCATACACTTCTCCCAAGTGGTTCTTGGCAATTTACATCCCGCCCATCAGCATAACAAGGCTCCCAGTTCTCCATGGCCTGTCCTGCCTTTCTGGATTTTACACTTTTTTCAGATGGCCCTTTTGACCGGGTGGAAGTGAGACTTCATTGTAGTGCAGATTTCCTTTGCAAGCTTGCTTGGTTGGCCAAAAAGGGCGTATGCGTTTTTTCCTGAATATATTCAGGAAAAAACGCATACGCCCTTTTTGGCCAAGTGCATCATTGTGGACGTTCTGCCTCTTTTCCTATGCTTTCAATGCAATTCCAGTCTACCTCCTGAAATCGGTTTCCTGCAATACTGCCCCGCTTTCAAGTCCTCTTGGCAGCCTTCCTTCAGTGTATTTTTGGACGATAGCTGTCATTTATAACTCTGCAGGTTTGTGAATTACAGTGCCCCTGAGCTCCTTTCTTCAACTCGCTTTCTTGTGACCTGGCCGCAACACCGCAGGATGGCTTCAGGCCCTAATCTTGTTCCGGCCCGGCATGCTGAGCCTTTGGTTAATTCCTCTTCCTGGTGGGAAATGAGAGTTAAATTTGCCCGTCCAGACACCTCCACCTAACCTCTCATTGGTTCTCGCTATTCCTGTTCATCTTCCGCAGAAATTGCAAACTGGGCCAAACAGGAGGTTAAAGGGACTGACTCTCCAAGTGGGGAGAGTGTTAGTAAAGCATCTGGAATGTTGCACCCGAGTACCAGGGGAGGAAAACTGAGACATATTTGAACACGTCTCCCGTTCACATGGTTGATCATACTCTGGGTTCCACATGCATGTTTTAGCTGAAGGAAGAATACCTTAAACCTGGAGAGTTGAGACCCGTGTAATGGGTACCATGCAATATGACTTCAAAGGGTCTTCATTTGCTCACCGAACCTCTCCAATCCTATCACTGCTGCGTTTATGCACCTGTACACACGCTTGATTCTCTTTTGGAGACATAGCAATCCATAGGTTTTAAGATACTTACTAGTCAGGTACATTCTTAGGCGTTTAATATGGGGTTTTGAGTCCATTTCTTTGAGCAAGGAGTAGCTCTTGTCTATTCCATATTTGGCTTAAGGAACTTTATCTGTGCTCATTTCAATCTCTGGTTTTATGCAGCACCCCAACTCACCTTTACCCTTAAGCAAGCATAAGTTGGTTTTCTAAATTTGAGACCCTGTTCTGTTTTGGAATGCAGTTCCTGTGTAGCCAAGTTTACATTCCGTGTATTAGTGATATCTTATGATGTTTCTTTTTCTGTGTGACTTATTTCAGTTAGAATCATCATACCTGAATCCACTCATTGTGCTGCTAAGGGCCTGATGACACAGATTTCATTGCTGAGTGATATTGCTTTGTAAGTAAATACCACAACTTCTTTATCCATTTTTCACTTTCTGCGATGTTGAACTTGTACTGTAAACGAGGTTCTTGTAAACAGAGCCGTTCCAAACTTTGGGGTGGCTGTGTCTTTTTCATTTTAATTTCCCTAAGCTATAGGACCATAAGTGGAAGTGCCCTAGGTTCTCTTGCTTTGTTTTTTAGTTGTTTCAGGAAACACCATACACTTCTCCCGAGTGGTTCTTGGCAATTTACATCCCGCCCATCAGCATAAAAAGGCTCCCAGTTCTCCATGGCCTGTCCTGCCTTTCTGGATTTTACACTTTTTTCAGATGGCCCTTTTGACCGGGGGGAAGTGAGACTTCATTGTAGTGCAGATTTCCTTTGCAAGCTTGCTTGGTTGGCCAAAAAGGGCGTATGCGTTTTTTCCTGAATATATTCAGGAAAAAACGCATACGCACTTTTTGGCCAAGTGCATCATTGTGGACGTTCTGCCTCTTTTCCTATGCTTTCAATGCAATTCCAGTCTACCTCCTGAAATCGGTTTCCTGCAATTCTGCCCCGCTTTCAACTCCTCTTGGCAGCCTTACTTCAGTCTATTTTTGGACGATAGCTGTCATTTATAACTCTGCAGGTTTGTGAATTACAGTGCCCCTGAGCTCCTTTCTTCAAATCGCTTTCTTGTGACCTGGCCGCAACACCGCAGGATGGCTTCAGGCCCTAATCTGGTTCCGGCCCGGCATGCTGAGCCTTTGGTTAATTCCTCTTCCTGGTGGGAAATGAGAGTTAAATTTGCCCGTCCAGACACCTCCAGCTAGCCTCTCATTGGTTCACGCTATTCCTGTTCATCTTCCGCAGAAATTGCAAACTGGGCCAAACAGGAGGTTAAAGGGACTGACTCTCCAAGTCGGGAGAGTGTTAGTAAAGCGTCTGGAATGTTGCACCCGAGTACCAGGGGAGGAAAACTGAGACATATTTGAACACGTCTCCCGTTCACATGGTTGATCATACTCTGGGTTCCACATGCATGTTTTAGCTGAAGGAAGAATACCTTAAACCTGGAGAGTTGAGACCCGTGTAATGGGTACCATGCAATATGACTTCAAAGGGTCTTCATTTGCTCACCGAACCTCTCCAATCCTATCACTGCTGCGTTTATGCCCCTGTACACATGCTTGATTCTCTTTCGGAGACATAGCAATCCATAGGTTTTAAGATACTTACTAGTCAGGTACATTCTTAGGCGTTTAATATGCGGTGTTGAGTCCATTTCGTTGAGCAAGGAGTAGCTCTTGTCTATTCCATATTTGACTTAAGGAACTTTATTTGTGCTCATTTCAATCTCTGGTTTTATGCAGCACCCCAACTCACCTTTCCCCTTAAGCAAGCATAAGTTGGTTTTCGAAATTTGAGACCCTGTTCTGTTCTGTGATTCAGTTCCTGTGTAGCGAAGGTTACATTCCGTGTATTACTGATATCTTATGATGTTTCTTTTTCTGTGTGACTTATTTCAGTTAGAATCATCATACCTGAATCCACTCATTGTGCTGCTAAGGGCCTGATGACACATATTTCATTGCTGAGTGATATTGCTTTGTAAGTAAATACCACAACTTCTTTATCCATTTTTCACTTTCTGCGATGTTGAACTTGTACTGTAAACGAGGTTCTTGTAAACAGAGCCGTTCCAAACTTTGAGGTGGCTGTGTCTTTTTGATTTTAAATTCCCTAAGCTATAGGACCATAAGTGGAAGTGCCCTAGGCTCTGTTCCTTTGTTTTTTAGATGTTTCAGGAAACACCATACACTTCTTCCCAGTGGTTGTTGGCAATTTACATCCCACCCATCAGCATAACAAGGCTCCCAGTTCTCCATGGCCTGTCCTGCCTTTCTGGATTTTACACTTTTTTCAGATGGCCCTTTTGACCGGGGGGAAGTGAGACTTCATTGTAGTGCAGATTTCCTTTGCAAGCTTGCTTGGTTGGCCAGAAAGGGCGTATGCGTTTTTTCCTGAATATACTCAGGAAAAAACGCATACGCCCTTTTTGGCCAAGTGCATCATTGTGGACGTTCTGCCTCTTTTCCTATGCTTTCAATGCAATTCCAGTCTACCTCCTGAAATCGGTTTCCTGCAATTCTGCCCCGCTTTCAAGTCCTCTTGGCAGCCTTACTTCAGTCTATTTTTGGACGATAGCTGTCATTTATAACTCTGCAGGTTTGTGAATTACAGTGCCCCTGAGCTCCTTTCTTCAACTCGCTTTCTTGTGACCTGGCCGCAACACCGCAGGATGTCTTCAGGCCCTAATCTGGTTCTGGCACGGCACGCAGAGCCTTTGGTTAATTCCTCTTCCTGGTGGGAAATGAGAGTTAAATTTGCCCATCCAGACACCTCCAGCTAGTCTCTCATTGGTTCTCGCTATTCCTGTTCATCTTCCACAGAAATTGCAAACTGGGCCAAACAGGAGGTTAAAGGGACTGACTCTCCAAGTGGGGAGAGTGTTAGTAAAGCGTCTGGAATGTTGCACCCGAGTACCAGGGGAGGAAAACTGAGACATATTTGAACACGTCTCCCGTTCACATGGTTGATCATACTTGGGTTCCACATGCATGTTTTAGCTGAAGGAAGAATACCTTAAACCTGGAGAGTTAAGACCCGTGTAATGGGTACCATGCAATATGACTTCAAAGGGTCTTCATTTGCTCACCGAACCTCTCCAATCCTATCACTGCTGCGTTTATGCCCCTGTACACATGCTTGATTCTCTTTCGGAGACATAGCAATCCATAGGTTTTAAGATACTTACTAGTCAGGTACATTCTTAGGCGTTTAATATGCGGTGTTGAGTCCATTTCGTTGAGCAAGGAGTAGCTCTTGTCTATTCCATATTTGGCTTAAGGAACTTTATCTGTGCTCATTTCAATCTCTGGTTTTATGCAGCACCCCATCTCACCTTTACCCTTAAGCAAGCATAAGTTGGTTTTCTAAATTTGAGACCCTGTTCTGTTCTGTAATTCAGTTCCTGTGTAGCCAAGTTTACATTCCGTGTATTACTGATATCTTATGATGTTTCTTTTTCTGTGTGACTTATTTCAGTTAGAATCATCATACCTGAATCCACTCATTGTGCTGCTAAGGGCCTGATGACACAGATTTCATTGCTGAGTGATACTGCATTGTACGTACGTACCACAGGTTCTTTATCCATTTTTCACTTTCTGTGATATTGAACTTGTACGGTAAACGAGGTTCTTGTAAACAGAGGCGTCCCAAACTTTGGGGTGGCTGTGTCTTTTTGATTTTAATTTTCCTACGCTATAGGACCATAAGTGGAAGTGCCTTAGGCTCTGTTGCTTTGTTTTTTAGATGTTTCAGGAAACACCATACACTTCTCCTGAGTGTCTGATGGCAATTTACATCCCGCCCATCAGCATAACAAGGCTCCCAGTTCTCAATGGCCTGTTGCCTTTCTGGATTTTACACTTTTTTCAGATGGCCCTTTTGACCGGGGGGAAGTGAGACTTCATTGTAGTGCAGATTTCCTTTGCAAGCTTGCTTGGTTGGCCAAAAAGGGCGTATGCGTTTTTTCCTGAATATATTCAGGAAAAAACGCATACGCCCTTTTTGGCCAAGTGCATCATTGTGGACGTTCTGCCTCTTTTGCTATGCTTTCAATGCAATTCCAGTCTACCTCCTGAAATCGGTTTCCTGCAATTCTGCCCCGCTTTCAAGTCCTCTTGGCAGCCTTACTTCAGTCTATTTTTGGACGATAGCTGTCATTTATAACTCTGCAGGTTTGTGAATTACAGTGCCCCTGAGCTCCTTTCTTCAACTCGCTTTCTTGTGACCTGGCCGCAACACCACAGGATGGCTTCAGGCCCTAATCTGGTTCCGGCCCGGCATGCTGAGCCTTTGGTTAATTCCTCTTCCTGGTGGGAAATGAGAGTTAAATTTGCCCGTCCAGACACCTCCAGCTAGCCTCTCATTGGTTCTCGCTATTCCTGTTCATCTTCCGCAGAAATTGCAAACTGGGCCAAACAGGAAGTTAAAGGGACTGACTCTCCAAGTCGGGAGAGTGTTAGTAAAGCGTCTGGAATGTTGCACCCGAGTACCAGTGTACGAAAACTGAGACATATTTGAACACGTCTCCCGTTCACATGGTTGATCATACTCTGGGTTCCACATGCATGTTTTAGCTGAAGGAAGAATACCTTAAACCTGGAGAGCTGAGACCCGTGTAATGGGTACCGTGCAATATGACTTCAAAGGGTCTTCATTTGCTCACCGAACCTCTCCAATCCTATCACTGCTGCGTTTATGCCCCTGTACACACGCTTGATTCTCTTTTGGAGACATAGCAATCCATAGGTTTTAAGATACTTACTAGTCAGGTACATTCTTAGGCGTTTAATATGGGGTTTTGAGTCCATTTCGTTGAGCAAGGAGTAGCTCTTGTCTATTCCATATTTGGCTTAAGGAACTTTATCTGTGCTCATTTCAATCTCTGGTTTTATGCAGCACCCCAACTCACCTTTCCCCTTAAGCAAGCATAAGTTGGTTTTCTAAATTTGAGACCCTGTTCTGTTTTGGAATGCAATTCCTGTGTAGCCAAGTTTACATTCCGTGTATTAATGATATCTTATGATGTTTCTTTTTCTGTGTGACTTATTTCAGTTAGAATCATCGTACCTGAATCCACTCATTATGCTGCTACGGGCCTGATGACATAGATTTCATTGCTGAGTGATACTGCATTGTACGTAAGAACCACAAGTTCTTTATCCATTTTTCACTTTCTGTGATATTGATCTTGTACGGTAAACGAGGTTCTTGTAAACGGAGGCATCCCAAACATTGGGGTGGCTGTGTCTTTTTGATTTTAATTTCCCTAAGCTATAGGACCATAAGTGGAAGTGCCCTAGGCTCTGTTGCTTTGTTTTTTAGATGTTTCAGGAAACACCATACACTTCTCCCGAGTGGCTGTTGGCAAGTTACATCTCGCCCATCAGCATAACAAGGCTCCCAGTTCTCCATGGCCTGTCCTGCCTTTCTGGATTTTACACTTTTTTCAGATGGCCCTTTTGACCGGGGGGAAGTGAGACTTCATTGTAGTGCAGATTTCCTTTGCAAGTTTGCTTGGTTGGCTAAAAAGGGCGTATGCGTTTTTTCCTGAATATATTCAGGAAAAAACGCATACGCACTTTTTGGCCAAGTGCATCATTGTGGACGTTTTGCCTCTTTTCCTATGCTTTCAATGCAATTCCAGTCTACCTCCTGAAATTGGTTTCCAGCAATTCTGCCCCGCTTTCAAGTCCTCTTGGCAGCCTTACTTCAGTCTATTTTTGGACGATAGCTGTCATTTATAACTCTGCAGGTTTGTGAATTACAGCGCCCCTGAGCTCCTTTCTTCAACTCGCTTTCTTGTGACCTGGCTGCAACACCGCAGGATGTCTTCAGGCCCTAATCTGGTTCTGGCACGGCACGCTGAGCCTTTGGTTATTTCCTCTTCCTGGTGGGAAATGAGAGTTAAATTTGCCCATCCAGACACCTCCAGCTAGCCTCTCATTGGTTCTCACTATTCCTGTTCATCTTCCACAGAAATTGCAAACTGGGCCAAACAGGAGGTTAAAGGGACTGACTCTCCAAGTGGGGAGAGTGTTAGTAAAGCGTCTGGAATGTTGCACCCGAGTACCAGGGTACGAAAACTGAGACATATTTGAACACGTCTCCCGATCACATGGTTGATCATACTCTAGGTTCCACATGCATGTTTTAGCTGAAGGGAGAATACCTTAAACCTGGGTAGTTGAAAACCGTGGAATGGGTACCATGCAATATGACTTCAAAGGGTCTTCATTTGCTCACGAACCTCTCCAATCCTATCACTGCTGCGTTTATGCCCCTGTACACATGCTTGATTCTCTTTTGGAGACATAGCAATCCATAGGTTTTAAGATACTTACTAGTCAGGTACATTCTTAGGCGTTTAATATGGGGTGTTGAGTCCATTTCGTTGAGCAAGGAGTAGCTCTTGTCTATTCCATATTTGACTTAAGGAACTTTATCTGTGCTCATTTCAATCTCTGGTTTTATGCAGCACCCCAACTCACCTTTCCCCTTAAGCAAGCATAAGTTGGTTTTCTAAATTTGAGACCCTGTTCTGTTTTGGAATGCAGTTCCTGTGTAGCCAAGTTTACATTCCGTGTATTAGTGATATCTTATGATGTTTCTTTTTCTGTGTGACTTATTTCAGTTAGAATCATCATACCTGAATCCACTCATTGTGCTGCTAAGGGCCTGATGACACAGATTTCATTGCTGAGTGATATTGCTTTGTAAGTAAATACCACAACTTCTTTATCCATTTTTCACTTTCTGCGATGTTGAACTTGTACTGTAAACGAGGTTCTTGTAAACAGAGCCGTTCCAAACTTTGGGGTGGCTGTGTCTTTTTCATTTTAATTTCCCTAAGCTATAGGACCATAAGTGGAAGTGCCCTAGGTTCTGTTGCTTTGTTTTTTAGTTGTTTCAGGAAACACCATACACTTCTCCCAAGTGGTTCTTGGCAATTTACATCCCGCCCATCAGCATAACAAGGCTCCCAGTTCTCCATGGCCTGTCCTGCCTTTCTGGATTTTACACTTTTATCAGATGGCCCTTTTGACCGGGGGGAAGTGAGACTTCATTGTAGTGCAGATTTCCTTTGCAAGCTTGCTTGGTTGGCCAGAAAGGGCGTATGCGTTTTTTTCCTGAATATATTCAGGAAAAAACGCATACGCCCTTTTTGGCCAAGTGCATCATTGTGGACGTTCTGCCTCTTTTCCTATGCTTTCAATGCAATTCCAGTCTACCTCCTGAAATCGGTTTCCTGAAATTCTGCCCCGCTTTCAAGTCCTCTTGGCAGCCTTACTTCAGTCTATTTTTGGACGATAGCTGTCATTTATAACTCTGCAGGTTTGTGAATGACAGTGCCCCTGAGCTCCTTTCCTCAACTCGCTTTCTTGTGACCTGGCCGCAACACCGCAGGATGGCTTCAGGCCCTAATCTGGTTCCGGCCCGGCATGCTGAGCCTTTGGTTAATTCCTCTTCCTGGTGGGAAATGAGAGTTAAATTTGCCCGTCCAGACACCTCCAGCTAGCCTCTCATTGGTTCTCGCTATTCCTGTTCATCTTCCGCAGAAATTGCAAACTGGGCCAAACAGGAGGTTAAAGGGACTGACTCTCCAAGTCGGGAGAGTGTTAGTAAAGCGTCTGGAATGTTGCACCCGAGTACCAGGGGAGGAAAACTGAGACATATTTGAACACGTCTCCCGTTCACATGGTTGATCATACTCTGGGTTCCACATGCATGTTTTAGCTGAATGAAGAATACCTTAAACCTGGAGAGTTGAGACCCTTGTAATGGGTACCATGCAATATGACTTCAAAGGGTCTTCATTTGCTCACGAACCTCTCCAATCCTATCACTGCTGCATTTATGCCCCTGTACACTTGCTTGATTCTCTTTCGGAGACATAGCAATCCATAGGTTTTAAGATACTTACTAGTCAGGTACATTCTTAGGCGTTTAATATGCGGTGTTGAGTCCATTTCGTTGAGCATGGAGTAGCTCTTGTCTATTCCATATTTGGCTTAAGGAACTTTATCTGTGCTCATTTCAATCTCTGGTTTTATGCAGCACCCCAACTCACCTTTCCCCTTAAGCAAGCATAAGTTGGTTTTCTAAATTTGAGACCCTGTTCTGTTCTGTAATTCAGTTCCTGTGTAGCCAAGTTTACATTCCATGTATTACTGATATCTTATGATGTTTCTTTTTCTGTGTGACTTATTTCATTTAGAATCATTATACCTGAATCCACTCATTGTGATGCTAAGGGCCTGATGACACAGATTTCATTGCTGAGTGATATTGCTTTGTAAGTAAATACCACAACTTCTTTATCCATTTTTCACTTTCTGCGATTTTGAACTTGTACTGTAAACGAGGTTCTTGTAAACAGAGGCATCCCAAACTTTGGGGTGGCTGTGTCTTTTTGATTTTAATTTCCCTAAGCTATAGGACCATAAGTGGAAGTGCCCTAGGCTCTGTTGCTTTGTTTTTTAGATGTTTCAGGAAACACCATACACTTCTCCCGAGTGGTTGTTGGCAATTTACATCCCGCCCATCAGCATAACAAGGCTCCCAGTTCTCCATGGCCTGTCCTGCCTTTCTGGATTTTACACTTTTTTCAGATGGCCCTTTTGACCGGGGGGAAGTGAGACTTCATTGTAGTGCAGATTTCCTTTGCAAGCTTGCTTGGTTGGCCAAAAAGGGCGTATGCGTTTTTTCCTGAATATATTCAGGAAAAAACGCATACGCCCTTTTTGGCCAAGTGCATCATTGTGGACGTTCTGCCTCTTTTCCTATGCTTTCAATGCAATTCCAGTCTACCTCCTGAAATCGGTTTCCTGCAATTCTGCCCCGCTTTCAAGTCCTCTTGGCAGCCTTACTTCAGTCTATTTTTGGACGATAGCTGTCATTTATAACTCTGCAGGTTTGTGAATTACAGTGCCCCTGAGCTCCTTTCTTCAACTCGCTTTCTTTTGAGCTGGCCGCAACACCGCAGGATGGCTTCAGGCCCTAATATGGTTCCGGCACGGTACACTGAGCCTTTGGTTATTTCCTCTTCCTGGTGGGAAATGAGAGTTAAATTTGCCCGTCCAGACACCTCCAGCTAGTCTCTCATTGGTTCTCGCTATTCCTGTTCATCTTCCGCAGAAATTGCAAACTGGGCCAAACAGGAGGTTAAAGGGACTGACTCTCCAAGTGGGGAGAGTGTTAGTAAAGCGTCTGGAATGTTGCACCCAAGTACCAGGGTACGAAAACTGAGACATATTTGAACACGTCTCCCGATCACATGGTTGATCATACTCTAGGTTCCACATGCATGTTTTAGCTGAAGGAAGAATACCTTAAACCTGGGTAGTTGAAACCCGTGGAATGGGTACCATGCAATATGACTTCAAAGGGTCTTCATTTGCTCACCGAACCTCTCCAATCCTATCACTGCTGCATTTATGCCCCTGTACACATGCTTGATTCTCTTTCGGAGACATAGCAATCCATAGGTTTTAAGATACTTACTAGTCAGGTACATTCTTAGGCGTTTAATATGAGGTGTTGTGTCCATTTCGTTGAGCAAGGAGTAGCTCTTGTCTATTCCATATTTGGCTTAAGGAACTTTATCTGTGCTCATTTCAATCTCTGGTTTTATGCAGCACCCCAACTCACCTTTACCCTTAATCAAGCATAAGTTGGTTTTCTAAATTTGAGACCATGTTCTGTTCTGTAATTCAGTTCCTGTGTAGCCAAGTTTCCATTCCGTGTATTACTGATATCTTATGATGTTTCTTTTTCTGTGTGACTTATTTCAGTTAGAATCATCATACCTGAATCCACTCATTGTCCTTCTAAGGGCCTGATGACACAGATTTCATTGCTGAGTGATATTGCTTTGTAAGTAAATACCACAACTTCTTTATCCATTTTTCACTTTCTGAGATGTTGAACTTGTACTGAAAACGGGGTTCTTGTAAACAGAGCCGTTCCAAACTTTGGGGTGGCTGTGTCTTTTTGATTTTAATTTCCCTAAGCTATAGGACCATAAGTGGAAGTGCCCTAGGCTCTGTTGCTTTGTTTTTTAGATGTTTCAGGAAACACTATACACTTCTCCCGAGTGTCTGTTGGCAATTTACATCCCGCCCATCAGCATAACAAGGCTCCCAGTTCTCCATGGCCTGTTCTGCCTTTCTGGATTTTACACTTTTTTAAGATGGCCCTTTTGACCCGTGGGAAGTGAGACTTCATTGTAGTGCAGATTTCCTTTGCAAGCTTGCTTGGTTGGCCAAAAAGGGCGTATGCGTTTTTTCCTGAATATATTCAGGAAAAAACGCATACGCCCTTTTTGGCCAAGTGCATCATTGTGGACGTTCTGCCTCTTTTCCTATGCTTTCAATGCAATTCCAGTCTACCTCCTGAAATCGGTTTCCTGAAATTCCGCCCCGCTTTCAAGTCCTCTTGGCAGCCTTACTTCAGTCTATTTTTGGACGATAGCTGTCATTTATAACTCTGCAGGTTTGTGAATTACAGTGCCCCTGAGCTCCTTTCCTCAACTCGCTTTCTTGTGACCTGGCCGCAACACCGCAGGATGTCTTCAGGCCCTAATCTGGTACCGGCACGGCACACTGAGCCTTTGGTTAATTCCTCTTCCTGGTGGGAAATGAGAGTTAAATTTGCCCGTCCAGACACCTCCAGCTAGTCTCTCATTGGTTCTCGCTATTCCTGTTCATCTTCCGCAGAAATTGCAAACTGTGCCAAACAGGAGGTTAAAGGTGCTGACTTTCCAAGTGGGGAGAGTGTTAGTAAAGTTTCTGGAATGTTGCACCCAAGTACCAGGGTACGAAAACTGAGACATATTTGAACACGTCTCCCGATCACACGGTTGATCATACTCTGGGTTCCACATGCATGTTTTAGCTGAAGGAAGAATACCTTAAACCTGGAGAGTTGAGACCCGTGTAATGGGTACCATGCAATATGACTTCAAAGGGTCTTCATTTGGTCACTGAATCTCTCCAGTCCTATCACTGCTGCGTTTATGCCCCTGTACACACGCTTGATTCTCTTTTGGACACATAGAAATCCATAGGTTTTAAGATACTTACTAGTCAGGTACATTCTTAGGCGTTTAATATGGGGTGTTGAGTCCATTTCGTTGAGCAAGGAGTAGCTCTTGTCTATTCCATATTTGGCTTAAGGAACTTTATCTGTGCTCATTTCAATCTCTGGTTTTATGCAGCACCCCAACTCACCTTTACCCTTAAGCAAGCATAAGTTGGTTTTCTAAATTTGAGACCCTGTTCTGTTTTGGAATTCAGTTCCTCTGTAGCCAAGTTTACATTCCGTGTATTAGTGATATCTTATGATGTTTCTTTTTCTGTGTGACTTATTTCAGTTAGAATCATAGTACCTGAATCCACTCATTGTGCTGCTAAGGGCCTGATGACATAGATTTTTTTGCTGAGTGATACTGCATTGTACGTAAGTACCACAAGTTCTTTATCCATTTTTCACTTTCTGTGATATTGAACTTGTATGGTAAACGAGGTTCTTGTAAACAGAGGCGTCCCAAATTTTGGGGTGGCTGTGTCTTTTTGATTTTAATTTCCCTAAGCTATAGGACCATAAGTGGAAGTGCCCTAGGCTCTGTTGCTTTGTTTTTTAGATGTTTCAGGAAACACCATACACTTCTCCCGAGTGGCTGTTGGCAATTTACATCCCGCCCATCAGCATAACAAGGCTCCCAGTTCTCCATGGCCTGTCCTGCCTTTCTGGATTTTACACTTTTTTCAGATGGCCCTTTTGACCGGGGGGAAGTGAGACTTCATTGTAGTGCAGATTTCCTTTGCAAGCTTGCTTGGTTGTCCAAAAAGGGCGTATGCGTTTTTTCCTGAATATATTCAGGAAAAAACGCATACGCCCTTTTTGGCCAAGTGCATCATTGTGGACGTTCTGCCTCTTTTCCTATGCTTGAAATGCAATTCCAGTCTAGCTCCTGAAATCGGTTTCCTGCAATTCTGCCCCGCTTTCAAGTCCTCTTGGCAGCCTTACTTCAGTATATTTTTGGACGATAGCTGTCATTTATAACTCTGCAGGTTTGTGAATTACAGTGCCCCTGAGCTCCTTTCTTCAACTCGCTTTCTTGTGACCTGGCCGCAACACCGCAGGATGGCTTCAGGCCCTAATCTGGTTCCGGCACGGCACACTGAGCCTTTGGTTAATTCCTCTTCCTGGTGGGAAATGAGAGTTAAATTTGCCCGTCCAGACACCTCCAGCTAGTCTCTCATTGGTTCTCCCTATTCCTGTTCATCTTCCGCAGAAATTGCAAACTTGACCAAACAGGAGGTTAAAGGCACTGACTCTCCAAGTGGGGAGAGTGTTAGTAAAGCGTCTGGAATGTTGCACCCGAGAACCAGGGGAGGAAAACTGAGACATATTTGAACACGTCTCCCGTTCACACGGTTGATCATACTCTGGGTTCCACATGCATGTTTTAGCTGAAGAAAGAATACCTTAAACCTGGAGAGTTGAGACCCGTGGAATGGGTACCATGCAATATGATTTCAAAGGGTCTTCATTTGCTCACCGAATCTCTCCAATCCTATCACTGCTGCGTTTATGACCCTTGTACACACGCTTGATTCTCTTTCAGAGACATAGCAATCCATAGGTTTTAAGATACTTACTAGTCAGGTACATTCTTAGGCGTTTAATATGCGGTGTTGAGTCCATTTCGTTGAGCAAGGAATAGCTCTTGTCTATTCCATATTTGGCTTAAGGAACTTTATCTGTGCTCATTTCGATCTCTGGTTTTATGCAGCAACCCAACTCACCTTTCCCCTTAAGCAAGCATAAGTTGGTTTTCTAAATTTGAGACCCTGTTCTGTTCTGTAATTCAGTTCCTGTGTAGCCAAGTTTCCATTCCGTGTATTACTGATATCTTATGATGTTTCTTTTTCTGTGTGACTTATTTCAGTTAGAATCATCATACCTGAATCCACTCATTGTCCTGCTAAGGGCCTGATGACATAGATTTCATTGCTGAGTGATATTGCTTTGTAAGTAAATACCACAACTTCTTTATCCATTTTTCACTTTCTGCGATGTTGAACTTGTACTGTAAACGAGGTTCTCGTAAACACAGGCGTCCCAAACTTTAGGGTGGCTGTGTCTTTTTGATTTTAAATTCCCTAAGCTATAGGACCATAAGTGGAAGTGGCCTAGGTTCTGTTGCTTTGTTTATTAGATGTTTCAGGAAACACGATACACTTCTCCCGAGTGTCTGTTGGCAATTTACATCCCGCCCATCAGCATAACAAGGCTCCCAGTTCTCCATGGCCTGTCCTGCCTTTCTGGATTTTACACTTTTTTCAGATGACCCTTTTGACCGGGGGGAAGTGAGACTTCATTGTAGTGCAGATTTCCTTTGCAAGTTTGCTTGGTTGGCGAAAAAGGGCGTATGCGTTTTTTCCTGAGTATATTCAGGAAAAAACGCATACGCCCTTTTTGGCCAAGTGCATCATTGTGGACGTTCTGCCTCTTTTCCTATGCTTTCAATGCAATTCCAGTCTACCTCCTGAAATCGGTTTCCTGCAATTCTGCCCCGCTTTCAAGTCCTCTTGGCAGCCTTACTTCAGTATATTTTTGGACGATAGCTGTCATTTATAACTCTGCAGGTTTGTGAATTACAGTGCCCCTGAGCTCCTTTCCTCAACTCGCTTTCTTGTGACCTGGCCGCAACACCACAGGATGTCTTCAGGCCCTAATCTGGTACCGGCACGGCACACTGAGCCTTTGGTTAATTCCTCTTCCTGGTGGGAAATGAGAGTTAAATTTGCCCGTCCAGACACCTCCAGCTAGTCTCTCATTGGTTCTCGCTATTCCTGTTCATCTTCCGCAGAATTTGCAAACTGTGCGAAACAGGAGGTTAAAGGCGCTGACTCTCCAAGTGGGGAGAGTGTTAGTAAAGCGTCTGGAATGTTGCACCCGAGTACCAGGGGAGGAAAACTGAGACATATTTGAACACGTCTCCCGTTCACACGGTTGATCATACTCTGGGTTCCACATGCATGTTTTAGCTGAAGGAAGAATACCTTAAACCTGGAGAGTTGAGACCCGTGTAATGGGTACCATGCAATATGACTTCAAAGGGTCTTCATTTGCTCACCGAATCTCTCCAATCCTATCACTGCTGCGTTTATGCCCCTGTACACATGCTTGATTCTCTTTTGGAGACATAGCAATCCATAGGTTTTAAGATACTTACTAGTCATGTACATTCTTAGGCGTTTAATATGGGGTGTTGAGTCCATTTCGTTGAGCAAGGAGTAGCTCTTGTCTATTCCATATTTGGCTTAAGGAACTTTATCAGTGCTCATTTCAATCTCTGGTTTTATGCAGCACCCCAACTCACCCTTCCCCTTAAGCAAGCATAAGTTGGTTTTCTAAATTTGAGACCCTGTTCTGTTCTGTAATTCAGTTCCTGTGTAGCCAAGTTTACATTCCGTTTATTACTGATATCTTATGATGTTTCTTTTTCTGTGTGACTTATTTCAGTTAAAATCATCATACCTGAATCCACTCATTGTGCTGCTAAGGGCCTGATGACATAGATTTTTTTGCTGAGTTATACTGCATTGTACGTAAGTACCACAAGTTCTTTATCCATTTTTCACTTTCTGTGATATTGAACTTGTACGGTAAACGAGGTTCTTGTAAACAGAGGCGTCCCAAACTTTGGGGTGGCTGTGTCTTTTTGATTTTAATTTCCCTAAGCTATAGGACCATAAGTGGAAGTGCCCTAGGCTCTGTTGCTTTGTTTTTTAGATGTTTCAGGAAACACCATACACTTCTCCCGAGTGGCTGTTGGCAACTTACATCCCGCCCATCAGCATAACAAGGCTCCCAGTTCTCCATGGCCTGTCCTGCCTTTCTGGATTTTACACTTTTTTCAGATGGCACTTTTGACCGGGGGGAAGTGAGACTTCATTGTAGTGCAGATTTCCTTTGCAAGTTTGCTTGGTTGGCCAAAAAGGGCGTATGCATTTTTTCCTGAATATATTCAGGAAAAAACGCATACGCCCTTTTTGGCCAAGTGCATCATTGTGGACGTTCTGCCTCTTTTCCTATGCTTTCAATGCAATTCCAGTCTACCTCCTGAAATCGGTTTCCTGCAATTCTGCCCCGCTTTCAAGTCCTCTTGGCAGCCTTACTTCAGTCTATTTTTGGACGATAGCTGTCATTTATAACTCTGCAGGTTTGTGAATTACAGTGCCCCTGAGCTCCTTTCTTCAACTCGCTTTCTTGTGACCTGGCCGCAACACCGCAGGATGGCTTCAGGCCCTAATCTGGTTCCGGCACGGCACACTGAGCCTTTGGTAAATTCCTCTTCCTGGTGGGAAATGAGAGTTAAATTTGCCCGTCCAGACACCTCCAGCTAGTCTCTCATTGGTTCTCCCTATTCCTGTTCATCTTCCGCAGAAATTGCAAACTTGACCAAACAGGAGGTTAAAGGCGCTGACTCTCCAAGTGGGGAGAGTGTTAGTAAAGCGTCTGGAATGTTGCACCTGAGTACCAGGGGAGGAAAACTGAGACATATTTGAACACGTCTCCCGTTCACACGGTTGATCATACTCTGGGTTCCACATGCATGTTTTAGCTGAAGAAAGAATACCTTAAACCTGGAGAGTTGAGACCCGTGGAATGGGTACCATGCAATATGACTTCAAAGGGTCTTCATTTGCTCACCGAATCTCTCCAATCCTATCACTGCTGCGTTTATGACCCTTGTACACACGCTTGATTCTCTTTTGGAGACATAGCAATCCATAGGTTTTAAGATACTTACTAGTCAGGTATATTCTTAGGCGTTTAATATGGGTTGTTGAGTCCATTTCGTTGAGCAAGGAGTAGCTCTTGTCTATTCCATATTTGGCTTAAGGAACTTTATCTGTGCTCATTTCAATCTCTGGTTTTATGCAGCACCCCAACTCACCTTTCCACTTAAGCCAGCATAAGTAGGTTTTCTAAATTTGAGACCCTGTTCTGTTTTGTAATTCAGTTCCTCTGTAGCCAAGTTTACATTCCATCTTTAGTGATATTTTTTGATGTTTCTTATTCTGTGTGACTTATTTCAGTTAGAATCACCATACCCGAATCCACTCATTGTGCTGCTACGGGCCTGGTGACATAGATTTCATTGCTGAGTGATATTGCATTGTACGTGAGTACCACAACTTCTTTATCCATTTTTCACTTTCTGTGATATTGAACTTGTACTGTAAATGAGGTTCTTGTAAACAGAGGCATCCCAAACTTTGGGGTGGCTGTGTCTTTTTGATTTTAATTTCCCTAAGCTATAGGACCATAAGTGAAAGTGCACTTGGCTCTGTTGCTTTGCTTTTTAGATGTTTCAGGAAACACCATACACTTCTCCGGAGTGGCTGTTGGCAATTTACATCCCGCCCATCAGCATAACAAGGCTCCCAGTTCTCCATGGCCTGTCCTGCCTTTCTGGATTTTACACTTTTTTCAGATGGCCCTTTTGACCGGGGGGAAGTGAGACTTCATTGTAGTGCAGATTTCCTTTGCAAGCTTGCTTGGTTGGCCAAAAAGGGCGTATGCGTTTTTTTCTGAATATATTCAGGAAAAAACGCATACGCCCTTTTTGGCCAAGTGCATCATTGTGGACGTTCTGCCTCTTTTCCTATGCTTTCAATGCAATTCCAGTCTACCTCCTGAAATTGGTTTCTTGCAATTCTGCCCCGCTTTCAAGTCCTCTTGGCAGCCTTACTTCAGTCTATTTTTGGACGATAGCTGTCATTTATAACTCTGCAGGTTTGTGAATTACAGTGCCCCTGAGCTCCTTTCTTCAACTCGCTTTCTTGTGACCTGGCCGCAACACCGCAGGATGGCTTCAGGCCCTAATCTGGTTCCGGCACGGAACGCTGAGCCTTTGGTAAATTCCTCTTCCTGGTGGGAAATGAGAGTTAAATTTGCCCGTCCAGACACCTCCAGCTAGTCTCTCATTGGTTCTCGCTATTCCTGTTCATCTTCCGCAGAAATTGCAAACTGGGCCAAACAGGAGGTTAAAGGGACTGACTCTCCAAGTCGGGAGAGTGTTAGTAAAGCGTCTGGAATGTTGCACCCGAGTACCAGGGGAGGAAAACTGAGACATATTTGAACACGTCTCCCGATCACATGGTTGATCATACTCTGGGTTCCACATGCATGTTTTAGCTGAAGGAAGAATACCTTAAACCTGGAGAGTTGAGACCCGTGGAATGGGTACCATGCAATATGACTTCAAAGGGTGTTCATTTGCTCACCGAACCTCTCCAATCCTATCACTGCTGCGTTTATGCCCCTGTACACACGCTTGATTCTCTTTTGGAGACATAGCAATCCATAGGTTTTAAGATACTTACTAGTCAGGTACATTCTTAGGCGTTTAATATGGGGTTTTGAGTCCATTTCGTTGAGCAAGGAGTAGCTCTTGTCTATTCCATATTTGGCTTAAGGAACTTTATCTGTGCTCATTTCAATCTCTGGTTTTATGCAGCAACCCAACTCACCTTTCCCCTTAAGCAAGCATAAGTTGGTTTTCTAAATTTGAGACCCTGTTCTGTTTTGGAATGCAGTTCCTGTGTAGCCAAGTTTACATTCCGTGTATTAGTGATATCTTATGATGTTTCTTTTTCTGTGTGACTTATTTCAGTTAGAATCATCGTACCTGAATCCACTCATTATGCTGCTACGGGCCTGATGACATAGATTTCATTGCTGAGTGATACTGCATTGTACGTAAGTACCACAAGTTCTTTATCCATTTTTCACTTTCTGTGATATTGAACTTGTACGGTAAACGAGGTTCTTGTAAACAGAGGCGTCCCAAACTTTGGGGTGGCTGTGTCTTTTTGATTTTAATTTCCCTAAGCTATAGGACCATAAGTGGAAGTGCCCTAGGCTCTGTTGCTTTGTTTTTTAGATGTTTCAGGAAACACCATACACTTCTCCTGAGTGTCTGTTGGCAATTTACATCTCGCCCATCAGCATAACAAGGCTCCGAGTTCTCCATGGCCTGTCCTGCCTTTCTGGATTTTACACTTTTTTCAGATGGCCCTCTTGACCGGGGGGAAGTGAGACTTCATTGTAGTGCAGATTTCCTTTGCAAGCTTGCTTGGTTGGCCAAAAAGGGCGTATGCGTTTTTTCCTGAATCGTTTTTCCTGCTTCATTGTGGACGTTCTGCCTCTTTTCCTATGCTTTCAATGCAATTCCAGTCTACCTCCTGAAATCGGTTTCCTGCAATTCTGCCCCGCTTTCAAGTCCTCTTGGCAGCCTTACTTCAGTCTATTTTTGGACGATAGCTGTCATTTATAACTCTGCAGGTTTGTGAATTACAGTGCCCCTGAGCTCCTTTCTTCAACTCGCTTTCTTGTGAGCTGGCCGCAACACCGCAGGATGGCTTCAGTCCCTAATCTGGTTCCGGCACGGCACGCTGAGCCTTTGGTTAATTCCTCTTCCTGGTGGGAAATGAGAGTTAAATTTGCCCGTCCAGACACCTCCAGCTAGTCTCTCATTGGTTCTCGCTATTCCTGTTCATCTTCCGCATAAATTGCAAACTGGGCCAAACAGGAGGTTAAAGGCGCTGACTCTCCAAGTGGGGAGAGTGTTAGTAAAGCGTCTGGAATGTTGCACCCGAGTACCAGGGTACGAAAACTGAGACATATTTGAACACGTCTCCCGATCACATGGTTGATCATACTCTGGGTTCCACATGCATGTTTTAGCTGAAGGAAGAATACCTAAAACCTGGGTAGTTGAAACCCGTGGAATGGGTACCATGCAATATGACTTCAAAGGGTCTTCATTTGCTCACCGAACCTCTCCAATCCTATCACTGCTGCGTTTATGCCCCTGTACACATGCTTGATTCTCTTTCAGAGACATAGCAATCCATAGGTTTTAAGATACTTACTAGTCAGGTACATTCTTAGGAGTTTAATATGCGGTGTTGAGTCCATTTCGTTGAGCAAGGAGTAGCTCTTGTCTATTCCATATTTGGCTTAAGGAACTTTATCTGTGCTCATTTCAATCTCTGGTTTTATGCAGCACCCCAACTCACCTTTCCCCTTAAGCAAGCATAAGTTGGTTTTCTAAATTTGAGACCCTGTTCTGTTCTGTAATTCAGTTCCTGTGTAGCCAAGTTTACATTCCGTGTATTACTGATATCTTATGATGTTTCTTTTTCTGTGTGACTTATTTCAGTTAGAATCATCATACCTGAATCCACTCATTGTGCTGCTAAGGGCCTGATGACACAGATTTCATTGCTGAGTGATATTGCTTTGTAAGTAAATACCACAACTGCTTTCTCCATTTTTCACTTTCTGCGATGTTGAACTTGTACTGTAAACGAGGTTCTTGTAAACAGAGCCGTTCCAAACTTTGGGGTGGCTGTGTCTTTTTGATTTTAATTTCCCTAAGCTATAGGACCATAAGTGGAAGTGCCCTAGGTTCTGTTGCTTTGTTTTTTAGATGTTTCAGGAAACACCATACACTTCTCCGGAGTGGTTGTTGGCAATTTACATCCCGCCCATCAGCATAACAAGGCTCCCAGTTCTCCATGGCCTGTCCTGCCTTTCTGGATTTTACACTTTTTTCAGATGGCCCTTTTGACCGGGGGGAAGTGAGACTTCATTGTAGTGCAGATTTCCTTTGCAAGCTTGCTTGGGTGGCCAAAAAGGGCGTATGCGTTTTTTCCTGAATATATTCAGGAAAAAACGCATACGCCCTTTTTGGCCAAGTGCATCATTGTCGAGTTTGTGACTCTCTTCATATGTTTTCAATGCAATTCCAGTCTACCTCCTGAAATCGGTTTCCTGCAATTCTCCCTTGCTTTCAATGCCTCTTCATAGCCTTACCTCAATATATTTTTTAAAAATAGTTGGCCTTTATAACTCTGCAGGTTTTTGAATTGCAGTGGCCCTTAGCTCCATTTTTTAGCTCTTATTTTTGTGGTCTTGCCCCGTAACCACAGGATTCCTTGAAGCCCTATTTTTCTTCTGGGGCACCTTGCTGTGCCTTTGGTTAATTCTTCTTACTGATGTGATATTAGAGTGACATGTGCCCATTGAAACCGCTACAGCTATTTTCTCACTGGTTCCCCCTATTCCCATTCATCCTCTGCACTAACTGCAGACTGTGTGATACCAGAACTTAAAGGCATTGACTCCATGTGGGGATGTTGTTAGTAAAGCGGCTGGAATGTCGATCCAGAGCCCCAGGAGAGGAAAAATGAGGTGCGTTTTAGAAACCTTTCCCGATCATATGGTATACCAGTCGCTGGGTTTCCGAAGCATGGTTTAGCTGTAGGAAGATTCCCTTCAACCTGGAGTGTTGGGACCCTTGGACTGAGTAGCATGAAGTATTGCATTAAACTTTCGGCAGTTGCTCACCAAAGCTCACCAATCCTGTCAGCCCCAAGTGTCCAGCCTTATGTCTTATCCAGCTGTGGGTTTATATGTGGTCAATCCAGGTTGCATCACAGCCCCTGAGCGAATTTTGTAAGAATTTTTCTCTCTTTCATTGTTTCAGCGTTTTGTTTTTAAAATTTATTTCTATAATGGGGTTTAGCTCCTTTTCACTGCTGTGTTTGTGCCGCTCTGCACACACTTGATTCCCTTATGGAGATATATCAATACATGGGTTTTAAGATTCTTATTCCTCAGATATATTTCTCTGCGGTGTATAGGGTGTGTTGAGGCCAGTTCATTGAGCAAGGTGTAGATCTTGTCTAATACCTATTTGGTTTATTGAACGGTATCTGTGCTAATTTCAAACTCTGGTTTTATGCATCACCCCACCTCTCCTTTCCCCTTAAGCTGACATAAGTGTGTTTTCTAAATGTGAGACACTGTTCTGTTCTGTAATTCATTTCTTGTGCAGCCATATTTACCCTCCCTCTATAAGTGATATCTTATGATATGTTTCTTTTTCTGTTTGACTTATTTCAAGTAGTATTATCGGACCTAAATCCACTCTTTATCCTTCTACTAGCCTTATTACATTGATTTCATGGTGAAGAGATATTCCATTGTACATAAGTACCACATCTTCTTTATCCATTGTTCTCTTTCCTGGGATATTTAAGGTGTACTGAAGTTGAGGTTCTTGTAAACAGAGTAGCCCTAAACTGTGGTGTGCTTGTGTCTTGTTGATTTTTAGACTTCCCTAGATATACTCCCATGATTGGAAGTGTCCTATGCTCTGTAGCTCTGTTTTTTAGATGATTTAGGAACCACCATACACTTCTCCAGAGTGGCTCTCGGCAGTTCACACACTGCCCATCAGCGTATAAAGGCTCCCTGTTCTCCATGGCCTGTCCTGCATTTCTGGTTTTTACAAATTTTTAGGATGGCCCTTTTGACCGGTGGGAAGTGAGACTTCTTTGTTGTGCACATTTGCATTGCTTGCTTGCTTCGTTGCCCATAAAGTGCGTATGCGTTTTTTCCTGGATATAATCAGGAAAAAACGCATACGCCCTTTTGGGCCAACTGCATCATTGTCGAAATTCTGCCGCTTTTCATGTGCGTTAAAGACGAGTCCAATCTATCTCTTGAAATCTGTTTCTTGCAATTCTGTCTTGCATTCAGATCCTCTTCTTTGCCTTACCTCAACATATTTTTGGACGTTAGTTTTCATTTATAACTCTGCAGGTTTGTGAATTGCAGTGACCCTGAGCTCCATTTTTTAAGTTGCTCTTTTGTGAGCTGGCCTCAAACCCGCAGGATTGCTTCAGGCCCTATTTTGGCTCCGGCGAGGCAGGCTGAGCCTTTCTTTAATTCTTATTCTTAATGGGAAATTAGAGTGATATGTGCCCGTCCAAACCCCTACAACTCTTCTCTCATTGGTTCCCCCTCTTCCCGTTCATCCTCCTCACAATTTGCAAAATGTGTGAAACAGAAGTTTAAATGTGCTGATTCTCCAAGTGGGGAGATTCTAAGTAGCGTGGCTGGAATGGTGAACAGGAGCACCAGGAGAGGATAAATGAGGTGCATTTTAGACACATCTCCCGATCACATGGTGTACAGTCCTCTGGGTTTTCCATGCATGTTTTAGCTGTAGGAAGATCCCTTGAACCTGCAGATTTGGGACCCATTGAATGGGTACCAGGTAGTATTACTTTAAAGGGTGTGCATTTCCTCACCCAACCTCACATTTCTCTTAGCGCAAACAGTTTCCAGCCTTATGTCTCATCCTGCTGTGGGTCTAGATGTGTTCAATCCATGTTGCATCACCGTCCCTGAGGAAAAGTTGTAAGAGGTTTTCTCTGTCTCTCTGTCGTTTATTTTTTTCAATTTATTACTATATTGGTTACAGCTGATTTTCAAAGCTCTGTTTCTTGCTGCTGTACATCCACTTGATTCACGTACAGAGAGACATCAATAAATTCTTTTTCAGATTCTTACCAGTCGTATATATTCTTTTCCGGTGACTTGAGTGTGCTGAGTGCAGTTCTTTTAGCTACCGTGTAGGCCTTGTTGATTATCAGTTTGGTATTTGGAATGGTATCTTTGCTAATTTCAACCTCCTGGATGATGCCTCACCCCTCCCCACCTTTCCCATTTAGCAGCCTTATGCGTGTTTTCTACATATTTGACTATGTTTTTGTTTTGTAATTTATTTCATGTGTAGCCATTTTGGATTCCACCTTTAAGTGATATCTTATGATATGTGTCTTTTTCTTTTTGAATTCTGTCACTTAGAATGATCATACGTAACTCCTCCGGAGTTGTTACAACTGGCCATATTTCATTGATTTCCAGGCTGAATAATATTCCACTCTACCTAAGTACCACATCTCTATCCATTTTTTCCCTCCAGAGACATTTAAGTTATATCCTAGTCGAGGATCTTTTAAACAGAGAGGGGGTAAACATTGGGGTGCCTGTGTCCTCTCGATTTTTGTTTTTCCCAAGATATACGCCCATGAGTGCAAGTGCCCTATGCTCTGTAGCTCATTTTTTAGTTGCTTTAGTAAACACAATACACTTCTCCAGAATGGCCGTTGGCAATATACATTTCCACTATAAGTCTCACAGGGCTCCCTCTTCTCGTTGCCCTGTCCTGCATTTCTGTTGTTTACGCTTTATGAGGATGGCTCTTCTGACTGATGCGAAGTGATATCTTTTGTAGTATTGACTTCCAGTGCCCACCTGTTTGGTTGGCTAAAAAAGTGTATGCCCTTTTCTTGAATATATACAGAAAAGAACGCATACACCCTTTTTGGCCAACTGCAATGTTGGCAAAGTTCAGCTCCTTTTCTTGTGCTTAATGGCGAGTCCTTTCTACCTCCTCAAATCCCTTTCCTGCCATTCTCCCTTGCTTACAAGTCCTTTTCTCTGACTTTCCTCAAGACATTTTTCAGTGATGGATATTTTCAACTCTGCAGTTTTGTGAATTTTACTGCCCCTGAGTTCCATTGTTCAACTCGTGTTTATGGGAACTGGCCACAAAGCAGTGGGATTTCCTCAAGCCCTATACTGTTTCCATGGGCAACCCTAGCCTTTGGTCAATTCGTCTTCCTGATTGGAAATTAGAGTGACATGTGCCTGTCTGAACACCTAGGACTTGTCTCTCATTGTTCCTCATCCTTCCGCTTCATCCTCTGGACAAATTCCAAACTGTACGCAACAGGATGTTGACAGTGCTGACATCTCCAAGTGGGGAGACTGTTAGTAAAGACGCTGGAGGGGTGAACCCGAGCACCAGGAGATGAGGAGATGAGATGCCTTTTCCAAACTCTTCCCGATCAGACGGTATACCATCCTCTGGGTGTGACAGACATGTTTTAGCAGTAGGAAGAGTCCCATTCATGTAAGGAGAACACCAGGGCTTTTTCAAAATCAGTGTCTCCCCGAAACCCAAACTGGGGAAGTTTTTAAGCTACGGCTACACATATGTTCATTAAGGGCCTTGGGAAGTAGGCAGAGTCCAAACTTTAGATGATTGAAGTCTTCAGGGTCAGAAGCACTCACCACCAGCTTCCCTTAGGCTACACTTTAACTGTCATTGATAGATGATGTCAATAAAAATATCTATTCTTTTTCAGATTATTTCCCCTTATAGGTTATTGCAAAATGTTGAGTGTAGTTCCCTGTGCTATACAGTAGTTCCTTGTTGATGATCTATTTTATACATAGCAGTGTGTATGTGTTCATTCCAAACTGTTAATTTATCCCTCCTCCCACCTTTCCCCTTTGGTAATAATAAATTATAAGATTTTATACTTCTCAGAAATGGGGGAGCTGAAAGAGAGGTATCATTTTCAATGGAAAAGCATTTAAAACAAGATTGAAGGTTTAACCAAGATTATTAGCTGTACATCCTTGGAAAGAAATCACTTCGTTTCTCTAATATTGACCTGACAAATAAGACAAACCTTTTCACTGAACTTGCTTATAAAAAGTGATGGAAATATCAAATGGAAGTGTTAAAAACATCTTATTTTACCCGAGCCTTATACACTGTTCTATGTTAACTACAGTTTGGCTCACACATCTGTTCATTGAGGTTACAATAGTCTCAATTTCTGTTACTGATCCTCCAGAGTGGACCCCAACAAGTGTCCCCCTGCCCAGTGTCATTGGGGCCAACAGATCGAGACTGAGTTTGGTTCACAAGCAAAGGAAACTTTATATTTTGATCAGAGAATGGAGAGGTGAGAGCATGCACTACCCCGTGGGCTGTGGGCTGGGCTGCTGTGTAGAGATCCTGTCAGAGTCAGTGGGAGGGAGGGAGGCGGCGGAGCTCTCGAGGGCCGGGTTGGCTGTAGCTCAGGCTCTATATCGTGGAGTCTGCACTGGGCCCCAGGAGCTGAGGTGTCGACCCAGCCATTCTGCACTAGGAAATCTGGTCTGAAGTGCCGGGTGTGGAACCTCTGCATGCGGGACCCTAGGAGCACGTGAAATTAGACAAAGCACAAAGGATAAAAAAGGTTAGACTTGACTTTATTGCCCAGATTCTATTTTTATCTCCCAGGGATTTTTAATGGGCTTTGCTGAGGACAAACCCCTCCTCTGCCTTTTGTCCCGTTCCTCATTCTTGGAGTGCTGAGGGTGCAGACCCTTCTTCTGTAACTGCTGAGTGCTGAGTTGGGAGCCCTCATACCCTGGGGCGAGGGTCAGAGCTTCTCCCCAGCAGCCTCCCGGTGACGTTGATTGTCCCCAGGACCCCTGCCTCCCTGCTCGTCCACCTGAGCACCAGCATTGGAAGTGTTATAGATTCTAATGACCTTTAAGGGTCCAGGAAAGAGATGTGCAGAGACGCTGTGGGGGCCGGTTTCACCGCGCCCCACATTTGTTCGGCCACCTTAGGCTGACCGTCTCTGCCAGCCTAGATGCTCTGACCAGTAGTCTGCGCTTTCTTCAGTTAGGCCCCTGAATTAATGTACAAACAGCACCAGGTGTCAGAGCCCTGCCCGCTCAACTCCCAGACAGTCCAGGGTCAGTGGTGACCAAGGACCATGATGGCTACTGAGTCAACAGCCTTTTGAAGTAAACAGGAGTCCAGCCGGTCTTATTGGCCACCATCATCACGGTGTCTGTAGGCTTTTCTATGGTGACAGTGTGGTATACTGTTCCCCCGCCAAGATTATTAGCTCCCCTCTGGGTGCAGTAAGTCCTGCAAGCAGTAGTCTACTCTTTTGGGACACACTCTTGTTGTTTTATGAGAGAAACTCCAGGTCAAGTGATGTTCACACGAGTCGTCATGGTGCCCTGTTGCCCCCGGTTATCTCTCTGGATGTTGGAGTTGGAGGACCTCCTCACTCGAGGTCGGTGTGCCCACGGAGCGAACCCTGCAACTTCAGGGCATGGTTGGTGGTTAGGATCACCACGTGGGGTCCTTTTCCCTTAGGAGGGAGGTGGCCTTTTGGGCTGCTGATTTCCAGGTTTTTAGATACCGCCAGTATCTTGGCCAGATGTGGCAGTGGGCCAAGCCCCTTAGTGACCGTAGTTTATCCTACCTGGATGGCATTCTTGCATTGTTCCATTTCAAGTGGTCCCAGTTTTTGCACTAATTCTCCAATGGCGATTCACCTTTCACCGGGAATGTAAAGGTCAAAGGGTTTAGCTAAATTAGGGAGTTCCAGGGCAAGGGTCTGAATTGACTGCTCTTTCCATTCTTGAAAGGCCACTTCTGGATTCTATTCAAAAGGATCATCATCTTTTCCTTTCAGTGTTTCATATAGAGGCCCAGCTAGTAGACTGTAGCTAGGGATCCAGAAGCAGCAAACCCTGGCCTCCCCAGGAACCCCTAAGCTGTCTTCTAGTTTTAGAAAGGGGTAAGGCTGAAAATGGTTTCTTCCCTTTCCTGGGATGGGCTTCTCTGACCTTCTGTGAGAATGAAGCCCAGGCAGGTCACCGCAGTCTGTGATATTTGAGCTTTTTCTTGGACAACTTCTATCCTTTATTGGCTTGGTAGTTCAGAGGCCTCCTTAGTAGGGCTGGTGATCAGAATGTCGTCTGCATATTGAAGGAGGGTTTCCTTTTCCAGAGGTAGAACTTTTAGGTCTTTAGCTAAGCTTTCCCCAAAGATGGTGTGGGAATTTTTGCACCCTTGGGGCCAGACGGCCCGGAAGTATTGTTTTAGTTGTATGTTGAGTCCTACCACTCACAAGCCAAAATTTCTTGTGACTCTGGGACTAATGGAATACAAAAGAAGGCATCATTGAAGACTAATACAGAATACCATGTCCTGGTGGTTGGTAGAATGACCAGCAGGGTGTAGGAATTAGGAGCAACTGGAGGTATATCCTCGGTGGCTTCACTGACTGTCCTGACATCCTTTACCAGGTCCCCAGCAGCCCATGGGGCTCTCGTGGTCAGACCAATCCCAGAATATGGAGCTCACCTGGGCAGGTACCCCACCCCCACCCCAGCCCACGGGGCTCTCGTGGTCAGGCCCCTCCCAGGATACAGAGCTACCCTTGCAGGTACCGTGGCAGGGCTGGGCACACAGGAACCGTGCACATAGCCCTCATTGCAGAGCACCCCCAGCTCACCTGTCGCTCAGAGCTGACACAGAGCACCTCAGAGCAGGACTTGAACTAACAAACAGCAGCTGCGACAGGTCTGTGACCCTGGGCATCACTCCGTGAGGCCTCCCTCCACCTGGTCTTCCAGAGACTTCCACTGCACCCGGGGCACCAGGCCTCTGTCTCCAACCACCACCCACCCCTCCTCTGCCTGACTCCTGGGTTCCTCTCATTAGGAGAGGGTTTTCTTGAAGTTGTCTCCCACTCATGGGCCAGATAAAATGATTAGAAAACAAGCCAAAGCTGCAGCCCCTTGTCTATCCTGACTCTCAGGAGCCCACACCTGTTCCTTGGACCTGGCCGGTTCAGCAAGTTCCATTTTCTGCAACTGTGAGCCCCTGAGGGGTGATGATTGGCTGACCTGGGCAGCCTTACCGTGCCGGCCAGCCCTCCCCAGGTGTGCCTGGGTTGAGATCAATATAAATACCACTCCAGGCAGCAAGAGCCCCTGCAGCCGTGCCTGACGCCATTTTCTCTGCCCTGTCAGCAGTCTCGGGGCTGGGCTGGTGGGAGGGAGTGAGAGGCCACGGCTTTGTGGGTGGCCCAGTGTGAGTGGGGCTCTGCTGGACTTTCTGCAGCAGTTGCCAGGCTGCCACCTGCTAAAGAAGAGGATGTGTCACCCATACCTGCTGCTGGAATTTCTCCCTGGGCAGAGGTGAGGAAGGAAAAAAGCAGTGGGGGCAGGGACAGGACGGGTATCTCAGGCAGGGAAATGGAAATCTTCCAGAAGAGCACCCAGGGCCAGGACCATCCTGGCTGGCCTGCAGGCACCAAGTCGGCCGGCATGCTGTCACTCGTGCGGCTCTATGGCCCTTCCTCTAGGCTTTCAAGTCCTTGTATATATTCAGGTGTTTTATCTGGGACGGGTGGGAATAGTTCAGCAGCAACTGGCCTGGGGCTCAGCTCACGTTTACTCACAGATGCCTCGGCACGGTGCCCCAGCTTTGCAATGAGGACGCTTGTTGCGTGGGGGCTGCTGGCTGAATGGGAGACGATTCCCCACCACTGACCAACTTCAGAATTGTTTACAACTGGAGCAAGTGCCCTGATACGGTTTTCCTCTGTGTAACTGGTGGGTTCTGTGTTTTTTTTCTCTTTTTCGTTTTTGGTTCAAGGTAGATTTTATTCCTCTTTTTTGTATTTACAGATATAAGCATGGAAATAATTTATTCATATAAATACATGTATGTGCAGGGAATAATTGTTTTTTCTGTTTTATTTTTTAAATTTTACTTTTTAATTTTGAATTTTATTTTATATTTTTATACAGCAGGTTCTTATTGGTTATCTATTTTATACATATAAATGTATACATGCCAATCCCAGTCTCTCAACTCCTCCCACCACCACCCCCCCAACAGCTTTCCCCCCTTGTTGTCCATACGTTTGTTGTCTACATCTGTTGCTCTATTTATGCCTTGCAAAATGGTTAATCTGTACAGTTTTTCTAGGTTCCACATATATGCATGAATATACAAGATTTGTTTTTCTCTTTCTGACTTACTTCACTCTGTATGACAGTCTCTAGATCCATCGACGTCTCTACAAATGACCCAATTTCATTCCTTTTCATGGCTTAGTAATATTCCATTTTATATATGTACCACAGCTTTATGCATTCGTCTGTCTGTGGGCATTTAGGTTGCTTCCATTACCTCGATATTGTAAATAGTGATGCAATGAACATTGCGGTGAATGACTCTTTTTGATTTATGGTTTTGTCTGGGTATATGTCCAGTACTGGGATTGCTGTATCATATGGTAATTCTATTGTTAGTTTCTTAAGAAATTCCATATTGTTCTCCATAATGACTGTATCAATCTATATTCCCAACAATAGTGGAAGAGGGTTCCTTTTCTCCACACCCTTTCCAGCATTTTTTGTTTGTAGATTTTCAATGATGCCTATTCTACCAGGTGTGAGGTGATACCTCATTGTTGAATCCATTTCGTTGAGCAAGGGGTAGCTCTTGTCTATTACATATTTGGCTTATGGAACGGTATCTGTGCTAATTTCAAACTCTGCTTTTATGCAGCACCCCAACTCACCTTCCCCCTTAAGCAGGCATAAGTTGGTTTTCTAAACTTGAGACCCTGTTCTGTTTTGTAATTCAGTTCATGTGTAGCCAAGTTCACATTCCGTGTATTAGTGATACCTTATGATGTTTCTTTTTCTGTGTGACTTATTTCACTTAGAATCATCGTGCCTCAATGCACTCATTATGCTGGTACGGGCCTGGTGACATAGATTTCATTGCTGAGTGGTATTCTGTTGTACAGAAGTACCGCAACTTCTTTATCCATTATTTGCTCTCTGGGATATTTAACTTGTGCCGTAGAAGAGATTCCTGTAAAAAGAGCCGTCCCAAATTTTGGGGTTGCTGTGTCTTTTTGATATTAATTTCCCTAAGCTATAGGACCATAAGTGGAAGTGCCCTAGGCTCTGTTGCTTTGTTTTTTAGATGTTTCAGGAAACACCATACACTTCTCCCGAGTGTCTGTTGGCAATTTACATCCCGCCCATCAGCATAACAAGGCTCCCAGTTCTCCATGGCCTGTCCTGCCTTTCTGGATTTTACACTTTATTCTGATGGCCCTTTTGACCGGGGGGAAGCGAGACTTCATTGTAGTGCAGATTTCCTTTGCAAGCTTGCTTGGTTGGCCAAAAAGGGCGTATGCGTTTTTTCCTGAATATATTCAGGAAAAAACGCATATGCCCTTTTTGGCCAAGTGCATCATTGTGGACGTTCTGCCTCTTTTCCTATGCTTTCAATGCAATTCCAGTCTACCTCCTGAAATCGGTTTCCTGCAATTCTGCCCCGCTTTCAACTCCTCTTGGCAGCCTTACTTCAGTATATTTTTGGACGATAGCTGTCATTTATAACTCTGCAGGTTTGTGAATTACAGTGCCCCTGAGCTCCTTTCTTCAACTCGCTTTCTTGTGACCTGGCCGCCACACCGCAGGATGGCTTCAGGCCCTAATCTGGTTCCGGCACGGCACGCTGAGCCTTTGGTTAATTCCTCTTCCTGGTGGGAAATGAGAGTTAAATTTGCCCGTCCAGACACCTCCAGCTACCCTCTCTTTTGTTCTCGCTATTCCTGTTCATCTTCCGCAGAAATTGCAAACTGGGCCAAACAGCAGTTTAAAGGGACTGACTCTCCAAGTCGGGAGACTGTTAGTAAAGCGTCTGGAATGTTGCACCCGAGTACCAGGGGAGGAAAACTGAGACATATTTGAACACGTCTCCCGTTCACACGGTTGATCATACTCGGGGTTCCACATGCATGTTTTAGCTGAAGGAAGAATACCTTAAACCTGGAGAGTTGAGACCCGTGGAATGGGTACCATGCAATATGACTTCAAAGGGTCTTCATTTGCTCACTGAACCGCTCCAATCCTATCACTGCTGCGTTTATGCCCCTGTACACATGCTTGATTCTCTTTCGGAGACATAGCAATCTATAGGTTTTAAGATACTTACTAGTCAGGTACATTCTTAGGCGTTTAATATGCGGTGTTGAGTCCATTTCGTTGAGCAAGGAGTAGCTCTTGTCTATTCCATATTTGGCTTAAGGAACTTTATCTGTGCTCATTTCAATCTCTGGTTTTATGCAGCACCCCAACTCACCTTTCCCCTTAAGCAAGCATAAGTTGGTTTTCTAAATTTGAGACCCTGTTCTGTTCTGTAATTCAGTTCCTGTGTAGCCAAGTTTCCATTCCGTGTATTACTGATATCTTATGATGTTTCTTTTTCTGTGTGACTTATTTCAGTTAGAATCATCATACCTGAATCCACTCATTGTGCTTCTAAGGGCCTGATGACACAGATTTCATTGCTGAGTGATATTGCTTTGTAAGTAAATACCACAACTTCTTTATACATTTTTCACTTTCTGAGATGTTGAACTTGTACTGAAAACGGGGTTCTTGTAAACAGAGCCGTTCCAAACTTTGGGGTGGCTGTGTCTTTTTGATTTTAATTTCCCTAAGCTATAGGACCATAAGTGGAAGTGCCCTAGGCTCTGTTGCTTTGTTTTTTAGATGTTTCAGGAAACACTATACACTTCTCCCGAGTGTCTGTTGGCAATTTACATCCCGCCCATCAGCATAACAAGGCTCCCAGTTCTCCATGGCCTGTTCTGCCTTTCTGGATTTTACACTTTTTTAAGATGGCCCTTTTGACCCGTGGGAAGTGAGACTTCATTGTAGTGCAGATTTCCTTTGCAAGCTTGCTTGGTTGGCCGAAAAGGGCGTATGCGTTTTTTCCTGAATATATTCAGGAAAAAACGCATACGCCCTTTTTGGCCAAGTGCATCATTGTGGACCTTCTGCCTCTTTTCCTATGCTTTCAATGCAATTCCAGTCTACCTCCTGAAATCGGTTTCCTGAAATTCTGCCCCGCTTTCAAGTCCTCTTGGCAGCCTTACTTCAGTCTATTTTTGGACGATAGCTGTCATTTATAACTCTGCAGGTTTGTGAATTGCAGTGCCCCTGAGCTCCTTTCTTCAACTCGCTTTCTTGTGACCTGGCCGCAACACCGCAGGATGGCTTCAGGCCCTAATCTGGTTCCGGCATGGCACGCTGAGCCTTTGGTTAATTCCTCTTCCTGGTGGGAAATGAGAGTTAAATTTGCCCGTCCAGATACCTCCAGCTAGTCTCTCATTGGTTCTCGCTATTCCTGTTCATCTTCCGCAGAAATTGCAAACTGGGCCAAACAGGAGGTTAAAGGGACTGACTCTCCAAGTCGGGAGAGTGTTAGTAAAGCGTCTGGAATGTTACACCCGAGTACCAGGGTACGAAAACTGAGACATATTTGAACACGACTCCCGTTCACATGGTTGATCATACTCTGGGTTCCACATGCATGTTTTAGCTGAAGGAAGAATACCTTAAACCTGGAGAGTTGAGACCCGTGTAATTGGTACCATGCAATATGACTTCAAAGGGTCTTCATTTGCTCACCGATCCTCTCCAATCCTATCACTGCTGCGTTTATGCCCCTGTACACACGCTTGATTCTCTTTTGGAGACATAGCAATCCATAGGTTTTAAGATACTTACTAGTCAGGTACATTCTTAGGCGTTTAATATGCGGTGTTGAGTCCATTTCGTTGAGCAAGGAGTAGCTCTTGTCTATTCCATATTTGGCTTAAGGAACTTTATCTGTGCTCATTTCAATCTCTGGTTTTATGCAGCACCCCAACTCACCTTTACCCTTAAGCAAGCATAAGTTGGTTTTCTAAATTTGAGACCCTGTTCTGTTCTGTAGTTCAGTTCCTGTGTAGCCAAGTTTACATTCCGTGTATTACTGATATCTTATGATGTTTCTTTTTCTGTGTGACTTATTTCAGTTAGAATCATCATACCTGAATCCACTCATTGTGCTGCTAAGGGCCTGATGACACAGATTTCATTGCTGAGTGATATTGCTTTGTAAGTAAATACCACAACTTCTTTATCCATTTTTCACATTCTGCGATGTTGAACTTGTACTGTAAATGAGGTTCTTGTAAACAGAGCCGTTCCAAACTTTGGGGTGGCTGTGTCTTTTTGATTTTAATTTCCCTAAGCTATAGGACCATAAGTGGAAGTGCCCTAGGTTCTGTTGCTTTGTTTTTTAGATGTTTCAGGAAACACCATACACTTCTCCTGAGTGTCTGTTGGCAATTTACATCCCGCCCATCAGCATAACAAGGCTCCCAGTTCTCAATGGCCTGTTGCCTTTCTGGATTTTACACTTTTTTCAGATGGCCCTTTTGACCGGGGGGAAGTGAGACTTCATTTTAGTGCAGATTTCCTTTGCAAGCTTGCTTGGTTGGCCAAAAAGGGCGTATGCGTTTTTTCCTGAATATATTCAGGAAAAAACGCATACGCCCTTTTTGGCCAAGTGCATCATTGTGGACGTTCTGCCTCTTTTCCTATGCTTTCAATGCAATTCCAGTCTACCTCCTGAAATCGGTTTCCTGCAATTCTGACCCACTTTCAAGTCCTCTTGGCAGCCTTACTTCAGTCTATTTTTGGACGATAGCTGTCATTTATAACTCTGCAGGTTTGTGAATTACAGTGCCCCTGAGCTCCTTTCTTCAACTCGCTTTCTTGTGACCTGGCCGCAACACCGCAGGATGGCTTCAGGCCCTAATCTGGTTCCGGCCCGGCATGCTGAGCCTTTGGTTAATTCCTCTTCCTGGTGGGAAATGAGAGTTAAATTTGCCCGTCCAGACACCTCCAGCTAGTCTCTCATTGGTTCTCGCTATTCCTGTTCATCTTCCGCAGAAATTGCAAACTGGGCCAAACAGGAGGTTAAAGGGACTGACTCTCCAAGTGGGGAGAGTGTTAGTAAAGCGTCTGGAATGTTGCACCCGAGTACCAGGGGAGGAAAACTGAGACATATTTGAACACGTCTCCCGTTCACATGGTTGATCATACTCTGGGTTCCACATGCATGTTTTAGCTGAAGGAAGAATACCTTAAACCTGGAGAGTTGAGACCCGTGGAATGGGTACCATGCAATATGACTTCAAAGGGTCTTCATTTGCTCACCGAACCTCTCCAATCCTATCACTGCTGCGTTTATGCCCCTGTACACATGCTTGATTCTCTTTTGGATACATAGCAATCCATAGGTTTTAAGATACTTCCTAGTCAGGTACATTCTTAGGCGTTTAATATGGGGTGTTGAGTCCATTTCGTTGAGCAAGGAGTAGCTCTTGTCTATTCCATATTTGGCTTAAGGAACTTTATCTGTGCTCATTTCAATCTCTGGCTTTATGCAGCACCCCAACTCACCTTTCCCCTTAAGCAAGCATAAGTTGGTTTTCTAAATTTGAGACACTGTTTTGTTTTGGAATGCAGTTCCTGTGTAGCCAAGTTTACATTCCGTGTATTAGTGATATCTTATGATGTTTCTTTTTCTGTGTGACTTATTTCAGTTAGAATCATCGTACCTGAATCCACTCATTATGCTGTTACGGGCCTGATGACATAAATTTCATTGCTGAGTGATACTGCATTGTACGTAAGTACCACAAGTTCTTTATCCATTTTTCACTTTCTGTGATATTGAACTTGTACGGTAAACGAGGTTCTTGTAAATGGAGGCGTCCCAAATGTTGGGGTGGCTGTGTCTTTTTGATTTTAATTTCCCTAAGCTATAGGACCATAAGTGGAAGTGCCCTAGGTTCTGTTGCTTTGTTTTTTAGATGTTTCAGGAAACACCATACACTTCTCCTGAGTGTCTGTTGGCAATTTACATCCCGCCCATCAGCATAACAAGGCTCCCAGTTCTCAATGGCCTGTTTCCTTTCTGGATTTTACACTTTTTTCAGATGGCCCTTTTGACCGGGGGGAAGTGAGACTTCATTTTAGTGCAGATTTCCTTTGCAAGCTTGCTTGGTTGGCCAAAAAGGGCGTATGCGTTTTTTCCTGAATATATTCAGGAAAAAACGCATACGCCCTTTTTGGCCAAGTGCATCATTGTGGACGTTCTGCCTCTTTTCCTATGCTTTCAATGCAATTCCAGTCTACCTCCTGAAATCGGTTTCCTGCAATTCTGCCCCGCTTTCAAGTCCTCTTGGCAGCCTTACTTCAGTCTATTTTTGGACGATAGCTGTCATTTATAACTCTGCAGGTTTGTGAATTACAGTGCCCCTGAGCTCCTTTCTTCAACTCGCTTTCTTGTGAGCTGGCCGCAACACCGCAGGATGGCTTCAGGCCCTAATCTGATTCCGGCCCGGCATGCTGAGCCTTTGGTTAATTCCTCTTCCTGGTGGGAAATGAGAGTTAAATTTGCCCGTCCAGACACCTCCAGCTAGTCTCTCATTGGTTCTCCCTATTCCTGTTCATCTTCCACAGAAATTGCAAACTGGGCCAAACAGGAGGTTAAAGGGACTGACTCTCCAAGTGGGGAGAGTGTTAGTAAAGCGTCTGGAATGTTGCACCCGAGTACCAGGGGAGGAAAACTGAGACATATTTGAACACGTCTCCCGTTCACATGGTTGATCATACTCTGGGTTCCACATGCATGTTTTAGCTGAAGGAAGAATACCTTAAACCTGGAGAGTTGAGACCCGTGGAATGGGTACCATGCAATATGACTTCAAAGGGTCTTCATTTGCTCACCGAACCTCTCCAATCCTATCACTGCTGCGTTTATGCCCCTGTACACATGCTTGATTCTCTTTTGGATACATAGCAATCCATAGGTTTTAAGATACTTACTAGTCAGGTACATTCTTAGGCGTTTAATATGGGGTGTTGAGTCCATTTCGTTGAGCAAGGAGTAGCTCTTGTCTATTCCATATTTGGCTTAAGGAACTTTATCTGTGCTCATTTCAATCTCTGGTTTTATGCAGCAGCCCAACTCACCTTTCCCCTTAAGCAAGCATAAGTTGGTTTTCTAAATTTGAGACACTGTTTTGTTTTGGAATGCAGTTCCTGTGTAGCCAAGTTTACATTCCGTGTATTAGTGATATCTTATGATGTTTCTTTTTCTGTGTGACTTATTTCAGTTAGAATCATCGTACCTGAATCCACTCATTATGCTGTTACGGGCCTGATGACATAAATTTCATTGCTGAGTGATACTGCATTGCACGTAAGTACCACAAGTTCTTTATCCATTTTTCACTTTCTGTGATATTGAACTTGTACGGTAAACGAGGTTCTTGTAAATGGAGGCGTCCCAAATGTTGGGGTGGCTGTGTCTTTTTGATTTTAATTTCCCTAAGCTATAGGACCATAAGTGGAAGTGCCCTAGGTTCTGTTGCTTTGTTTTTTAGATGTTTCAGGAAACACCATACACTTCTCCCGAGTGGTTGTTGGCAGTTTACATCCCGCCCATCAGCATAACAAGGCTCCCAGTTCTCAATGGCCTGTCCTGCCTTTCTGGATTTTACCCTTTTTTCAGATGGCCCTTTTGACAGGGGGAAGTGAGACTTCATTGTAGTGCAGATTTCCTTTGCAAGCTTGCTTGGTTGGCCAAAAAGGGCGTATGCGTTTTTTCCTGAATATATTCAGGAAAAAACGCATACGCCCTTTTTGGCCAAGTGCATCATTGTGGACGTTCTGCCTCTTTTCCTATGCTTTCAATGCAATTCCAGTCTACCTCCTGAAATCGGTTTCCTGCAATTCTGCCCCGCTTTCAAGTCCTCTTGGCAGCCTTACTTCAGTCTATTTTTGGACGATAGCTGTCATTTATAACTCTGCAGGTTTGTGAATTACAGTGCCCCTGAGCTCCTTTCTTCAACTCGCTTTCTTTTGAGCTGGCCGCAACACCGCAGGATGGCTTCAGGCCCTAATCTGGTTCCGGTACGGCACGCTGAGCCTTTGGTTATTTCCTCTTCCTGGTGGGAAATGAGAGTTAAATTTGCCCGTCCAGACACCTCCAGCTAGCCTCTCATTGGTTCTCGCTATTCCTGTTCATCTTCCGCAGAAATTGCAAACTGGGCCAAACAGGAGGTTAAAGGGACTGACTCTCCAAGTCGGGAAAGTGTTAGTAAAGCGTCTGGAATGTTCCACCGAAGTACCAGGGGACGAAAACTGAGACATATTTGAACACGTCTCCCGATCACACGGTTGATCATACTCTAGGTTCCACATGCATGTTTTAGCTGAAGAAAGAATACCTTAAACCTGGAGAGTTGAGACCCGTGTAAGGGTACCATGCAATATGACTTCAAAGGGTCTTTATTTGCTCACCGAATCTCTCCAATCCTATCACTGCTGCGTTTATGACCCTTGTACACACGCTTGATTCTCTTTTGGAGACATAGCAATCCATAGGTTTTAAGATACTTACTAGTCAGGTATATTCTTAGGCGTTTAATATGGGGCGTGGAGTCCATTTCGTTGAGCAAGGAGTAGCTCTTGTCTATTCCATATTTGGCTTAAGGAACTTTATCTGTGCTCATTTCAATCTCTGGTTTTATGCAGCACCCCAACTCACCTTTCCACTTAAGCAAGCAGAAGTTGGTTTTCTAAATTTGAGACCCTGTTCTGTTTTGTAATTCCGTTCCTCTGTAGCAAAGTTTAAATTCCATGTATTAGTGATATTTTTTGATGTTTCTTTTTCTGTGTGACTTATTTCAGTTAGAATCACCATACCCGAATCCACTCATTATGCTGCTACGGGCCTGGTGACATAGATTTCATTGCTGAGTGATATTGCTTTGTACATGAGTACCACAACTCCTTTATCCATTTTTCACTTTCTGTGATATTGAACTTGTACGGTAAACGAGGTTCTTGTAAACACAGGCGTCCCAAACTTTGTGGTGGCTGTGTCTTTTTGATTTTAATTTCCCTAAGCTATAGGACCATAAGTGGAAGTGCACTAGGCTCTGTTGCTTTGTTTTTTAGATGTTTCAGGAAACACCATACACTTCTCCGGAGTGGCTGTTGGCAATTTACATCCCGCCCATCAGCATAACAAGGCTCCCAGTTCTCCATGTGCTGTCCTGCCTTTCTGGATTTTACAGTTTTTTCAGATGGCCCTTTTGACCGGGGGGAAGTGAGACTTCATTGTAGTGCAGATTTCCTTTGCAAGCTTGCTTGGTTGGCCAAAAAGGGCGTATGCGTTTTTTCCTGAATTCAGGAAAAAACGCATACGCACTTTTTGGCCAAGTGCATCATTGTGGACGTTCTGCCTCTTTTCCTATGCTTTCAATGCAATTCCAGTCTACCTCCTGAAATCGGTTTCCTGCAATTCTGCCCCGCTTTCAATTCCTCTTGGCAGCCTTACTTCAGTCTATTTTTGGACGATAGCTGTCATTTATAACTCTGCAGGTTTGTGAATTACAGTGCCCCTGAGCTCCTTTCTTCAACTCGCTTTCTTTTGAGCTGGCCGCAACACCGCAGGATGGCTTCAGGCCCTAATCTGGTTCCGGTACGGCACGCTGAGCCTTTGATTATTTCCTCTTCGTGGTGGGAAATGAGAGTTAAATTTGCCCGTCCAGACACCTCCAGCTAGCCTCTCATTGGTTCTTGCTATTCCTGTTCATCTTCCGCAGAAATTGCAAACTGGGCCAAACAGGAGGTTAAAGGGACTGACTCTCCAAGTGGGGAGAGTGTTAGTAAAGCGTCTGGAATGTTGCACCCGAGTACCAGGGGAGGAAAACTGAGACATATTTGAACACGTCTCCCGATCACATGGTTGATCATACTCTGGGTTCCACATGCATGTTTTAGCTGAAGGAAGAATACCTAAAATCTGCGTAGTTGAAACCCGTGGAATGGGTACCATGCAATATGACTTCAAAGGGTCTTCATTTGCTCACTGAACCGCTCCAATCCTATCACTGCTGCGTTTTTGCCCCTGTACACATGCTTGATTCTCTTTCGGAGACATAGCAATCCATAGGTTTTAAGATACTTACTAGTCAGGTACATTCTTAGGCGTTTAATATGCGGTGTTGAGTCCATTTCGTTGAGCAAGGAGTAGCTCTTGTCTATTCCATATTTGGCTTAAGGAACTTTATCTGTGCTCATTTCAATCTCTGGTTTTATGCAGCACCCCATCTCACCTTTACCCTTAAGCAAGCATAAGTTGGTTTTCTAAATTTGAGACCCTGTTCTGTTCTGTAATTCAGTTCCTGTGTAGCCAAGTTTACATTCCGTGTATTACTGATATCTTATGATGTTTCTTTTTCTGTGTGACTTATTTCAGTTAGAATCATCATACCTGAATCCACTCATTGTGCTGCTAAGGGCCTGATGACACAGATTTCATTGCTGAGTGATACTGCATTGTACGTACGTACCACAGGTTCTTTATCCATTTTTCACTTTCTGTGATATTGAACTTGTACGGTAAACGAGGTTCTTGTAAACAGAGGCGTCCCAAACTTTGGGGTGGCTGTGTCTTTTTGATTTTAATTTTCCTACGCTATAGGACCATAAGTGGAAGTGCCTTAGGCTCTGTTGCTTTGTTTTTTAGATGTTTCAGGAAACACCATACACTTCTCCTGAGTGTCTGATGGCAATTTACATCCCGCCCATCAGCATAACAAGGCTCCCAGTTCTCAATGGCCTGTTGCCTTTCTGGATTTTACACTTTTTTCAGATGGCCCTTTTGACCGGGGGGAAGTGAGACTTCATTGTAGTGCAGATTTCCTTTGCAAGCTTGCTTGGTTGGCCAAAAAGGGCGTATGCGTTTTTTCCTGAATATATTCAGGAAAAAACGCATACGCCCTTTTTGGCCAAGTGCATCATTGTGGACGTTCTGCCTCTTTTGCTATGCTTTCAATGCAATTCCAGTCTACCTCCTGAAATCGGTTTCCTGCAATTCTGCCCCGCTTTCAAGTCCTCTTGGCAGCCTTACTTCAGTCTATTTTTGGACGATAGCTGTCATTTATAACTCTGCAGGTTTGTGAATTACAGTGCCCCTGAGCTCCTTTCTTCAACTCGCTTTCTTGTGACCTGGCCGCAACACCACAGGATGGCTTCAGGCCCTAATCTGGTTCCGGCCCGGCATGCTGAGCCTTTGGTTAATTCCTCTTCCTGGTGGGAAATGAGAGTTAAATTTGCCCGTCCAGACACCTCCAGCTAGCCTCTCATTGGTTCTCGCTATTCCTGTTCATCTTCCGCAGAAATTGCAAACTGGGCCAAACAGGAGGTTAAAGGGACTGACTCTCCAAGTCGGGAGAGTGTTAGTAAAGCGTCTGGAATGTTGCACCCGAGTACCAGTGTACGAAAACTGAGACATATTTGAACACGTCTCCCGTTCACATGGTTGATCATACTCTGGGTTCCACATGCATGTTTTAGCTGAAGGAAGAATACCTTAAACCTGGAGAGCTGAGACCCGTGTAATGGGTACCGTGCAATATGACTTCAAAGGGTCTTCATTTGCTCACCGAACCTCTCCAATCCTATCACTGCTGCGTTTATGCCCCTGTACACACGCTTGATTCTCTTTTGGAGACATAGCAATCCATAGGTTTTAAGATACTTACTAGTCAGGTACATTCTTAGGCGTTTAATATGGGGTTTTGAGTCCATTTCGTTGAGCAAGGAGTAGCTCTTGTCTATTCCATATTTGGCTTAAGGAACTTTATCTGTGCTCATTTCAATCTCTGGTTTTATGCAGCACCCCAACTCACCTTTCCCCTTAAGCAAGCATAAGTTGGTTTTCTAAATTTGAGACCCTGTTCTGTTTTGGAATGCAATTCCTGTGTAGCCAAGTTTACATTCCGTGTATTAATGATATCTTATGATGTTTCTTTTTCTGTGTGACTTATTTCAGTTAGAATCATCGTACCTGAATCCACTCATTATGCTGCTACGGGCCTGATGACATAGATTTCATTGCTGAGTGATACTGCATTGTACGTAAGAACCACAAGTTCTTTATCCATTTTTCACTTTCTGCGATGTTGATCTTGTACGGTAAACGAGGTTCTTGTAAACGGAGGCATCCCAAACATTGGGGTGGCTGTGTCTTTTTGATTTTAATTTCCCTAAGCTATAGGACCATACGTGGAAGTGCCCTAGGCTCTGTTGCTTTGTTTTTTAGATGTTTCAGGAAACACCATACACTTCTCCCGAGTGGCTGTTGGCAAGTTACATCTCGCCCATCAGCATAACAAGGCTCCCAGTTCTCCATGGCCTGTCCTGCCTTTCTGGATTTTACACTTTTTTCAGATGGCCCTTTTGACCGGGGGGAAGTGAGACTTCATTGTAGTGCAGATTTCCTTTGCAAGTTTGCTTGGTTGGCTAAAAAGGGCGTATGCGTTTTTTCCTGAATATATTCAGGAAAAAACGCATACGCACTTTTTGGCCAAGTGCATCATTGTGGACGTTTTGCCTCTTTTCCTATGCTTTCAATGCAATTCCAGTCTACCTCCTGAAATTGGTTTCCAGCAATTCTGCCCCGCTTTCAAGTCCTCTTGGCAGCCTTACTTCAGTCTATTTTTGGACGATAGCTGTCATTTATAACTCTGCAGGTTTGTGAATTACAGCGCCCCTGAGCTCCTTTCTTCAACTCGCTTTCTTGTGACCTGGCTGCAACACCGCAGGATGTCTTCAGGCCCTAATCTGGTTCTGGCACGGCACGCTGAGCCTTTGGTTATTTCCTCTTCCTGGTGGGAAATGAGAGTTAAATTTGCCCATCCAGACACCTCCAGCTAGCCTCTCATTGGTTCTCGCTATTCCTGTTCATCTTCCACAGAAATTGCAAACTGGGCCAAACAGGAGGTTAAAGGGACTGACTCTCCAAGTGGGGAGAGTGTTAGTAAAGCGTCTGGAATGTTGCACCCGAGTACCAGGGTACGAAAACTGAGACATATTTGAACACGTCTCCCGATCACATGGTTGATCATACTCTAGGTTCCACATGCATGTTTTAGCTGAAGGGAGAATACCTTAAACCTGGGTAGTTGAAAACCGTGGAATGGGTACCATGCAATATGACTTCAAAGGGTCTTCATTTGCTCACGAACCTCTCCAATCCTATCACTGCTGCGTTTATGCCCCTGTACACATGCTTGATTCTCTTTTGGAGACATAGCAATCCATAGGTTTTAAGATACTTACTAGTCAGGTACATTCTTAGGCGTTTAATATGGGGTGTTGAGTCCATTTCGTTGAGCAAGGAGTAGCTCTTGTCTATTCCATATTTGACTTAAGGAACTTTATCTGTGCTCATTTCAATCTCTGGTTTTATGCAGCACCCCAACTCACCTTTCCCCTTAAGCAAGCATAAGTTGGTTTTCTAAATTTGAGACCCTGTTCTGTTTTGGAATGCAGTTCCTGTGTAGCCAAGTTTACATTCCGTGTATTAGTGATATCTTATGATGTTTCTTTTTCTGTGTGACTTATTTCAGTTAGAATCATCATACCTGAATCCACTCATTGTGCTGCTAAGGGCCTGATGACACAGATTTCATTGCTGAGTGATATTGCTTTGTAAGTAAATACCACAACTTCTTTATCCATTTTTCACTTTCTGCGATGTTGAACTTGTACTGTAAACGAGGTTCTTGTAAACAGAGCCGTTCCAAACTTTGGGGTGGCTGTGTCTTTTTCATTTTAATTTCCCTAAGCTATAGGACCATAAGTGGAAGTGCCCTAGGTTCTGTTGCTTTGTTTTTTAGTTGTTTCAGGAAACACCATACACTTCTCCCAAGTGGTTCTTGGCAATTTACATCCCGCCCATCAGCATAACAAGGCTCCCAGTTCTCCATGGCCTGTCCTGCCTTTCTGGATTTTACACTTTTATCAGATGGCCCTTTTGACCGGGGGGAAGTGAGACTTCATTGTAGTGCAGATTTCCTTTGCAAGCTTGCTTGGTTGGCCAGAAAGGGCGTATGCGTTTTTTTCCTGAATATATTCAGGAAAAAACGCATACGCCCTTTTTGGCCAAGTGCATCATTGTGGACGTTCTGCCTCTTTTCCTATGCTTTCAATGCAATTCCAGTCTACCTCCTGAAATCGGTTTCCTGAAATTCTGCCCCGCTTTCAAGTCCTCTTGGCAGCCTTACTTCAGTCTATTTTTGGACGATAGCTGTCATTTATAACTCTGCAGGTTTGTGAATGACAGTGCCCCTGAGCTCCTTTCCTCAACTCGCTTTCTTGTGACCTGGCCGCAACACCGCAGGATGGCTTCAGGCCCTAATCTGGTTCCGGCCCGGCATGCTGAGCCTTTGGTTAATTCCTCTTCCTGGTGGGAAATGAGAGTTAAATTTGCCCGTCCAGACACCTCCAGCTAGCCTCTCATTGGTTCTCGCTATTCCTGTTCATCTTCCGCAGAAATTGCAAACTGGGCCAAACAGGAGGTTAAAGGGACTGACTCTCCAAGTCGGGAGAGTGTTAGTAAAGCGTCTGGAATGTTGCACCCGAGTACCAGGGGAGGAAAACTGAGACATATTTGAACACGTCTCCCGTTCACATGGTTGATCATACTCTGGGTTCCACATGCATGTTTTAGCTGAATGAAGAATACCTTAAACCTGGAGAGTTGAGACCCTTGTAATGGGTACCATGCAATATGACTTCAAAGGGTCTTCATTTGCTCACGAACCTCTCCAATCCTATCACTGCTGCATTTATGCCCCTGTACACTTGCTTGATTCTCTTTCGGAGACATAGCAATCCATAGGTTTTAAGATACTTACTAGTCAGGTACATTCTTAGGCGTTTAATATGCGGTGTTGAGTCCATTTCGTTGAGCATGGAGTAGCTCTTGTCTATTCCATATTTGGCTTAAGGAACTTTATCTGTGCTCATTTCAATCTCTGGTTTTATGCAGCACCCCAACTCACCTTTCCCCTTAAGCAAGCATAAGTTGGTTTTCTAAATTTGAGACCCTGTTCTGTTCTGTAATTCAGTTCCTGTGTAGCCAAGTTTACATTCCATGTATTGCTGATATCTTATGATGTTTCTTTTTCTGTGTGACTTATTTCATTTAGAATCATTATACCTGAATCCACTCATTGTGATGCTAAGGGCCTGATGACACAGATTTCATTGCTGAGTGATATTGCTTTGTAAGTAAATACCACAACTTCTTTATCCATTTTTCACTTTCTGCGATTTTGAACTTGTACTGTAAACGAGGTTCTTGTAAACAGAGGCATCCCAAACTTTGGGGTGGCTGTGTCTTTTTGATTTTAATTTCCCTAAGCTATAGGACCATAAGTGGAAGTGCCCTAGGCTCTGTTGCTTTGTTTTTTAGATGTTTCAGGAAACACCATACACTTCTCCCGAGTGGTTGTTGGCAATTTACATCCCGCCCATCAGCATAACAAGGCTCCCAGTTCTCCATGGCCTGTCCTGCCTTTCTGGATTTTACACTTTTTTCAGATGGCCCTTTTGACCGGGGGGAAGTGAGACTTCATTGTAGTGCAGATTTCCTTTGCAAGCTTGCTTGGTTGGCCAAAAAGGGCGTATGCGTTTTTTCCTGAATATATTCAGGAAAAAACGCATACGCCCTTTTTGGCCAAGTGCATCATTGTGGACGTTCTGCCTCTTTTCCTATGCTTTCAATGCAATTCCAGTCTACCTCCTGAAATCGGTTTCCTGCAATTCTGCCCCGCTTTCAAGTCCTCTTGGCAGCCTTACTTCAGTCTATTTTTGGACGATAGCTGTCATTTATAACTCTGCAGGTTTGTGAATTACAGTGCCCCTGAGCTCCTTTCTTCAACTCGCTTTCTTTTGAGCTGGCCGCAACACCGCAGGATGGCTTCAGGCCCTAATATGGTTCCGGCACGGTACACTGAGCCTTTGGTTATTTCCTCTTCCTGGTGGGAAATGAGAGTTAAATTTGCCCGTCCAGACACCTCCAGCTAGTCTCTCATTGGTTCTCGCTATTCCTGTTCATCTTCCGCAGAAATTGCAAACTGGGCCAAACAGGAGGTTAAAGGGACTGACTCTCCAAGTGGGGAGAGTGTTAGTAAAGCGTCTGGAATGTTGCACCCAAGTACCAGGGTACGAAAACTGAGACATATTTGAACACGTCTCCCGATCACATGGTTGATCATACTCTAGGTTCCACATGCATGTTTTAGCTGAAGGAAGAATACCTTAAACCTGGGTAGTTGAAACCCGTGGAATGGGTACCATGCAATATGACTTCAAAGGGTCTTCATTTGCTCACCGAACCTCTCCAATCCTATCACTGCTGCATTTATGCCCCTGTACACATGCTTGATTCTCTTTCGGAGACATAGCAATCCATAGGTTTTAAGATACTTACTAGTCAGGTACATTCTTAGGCGTTTAATATGAGGTGTTGTGTCCATTTCGTTGAGCAAGGAGTAGCTCTTGTCTATTCCATATTTGGCTTAAGGAACTTTATCTGTGCTCATTTCAATCTCTGGTTTTATGCAGCACCCCAACTCACCTTTACCCTTAATCAAGCATAAGTTGGTTTTCTAAATTTGAGACCATGTTCTGTTCTGTAATTCAGTTCCTGTGTAGCCAAGTTTCCATTCCGTGTATTACTGATATCTTATGATGTTTCTTTTTCTGTGTGACTTATTTCAGTTAGAATCATCATACCTGAATCCACTCATTGTCCTTCTAAGGGCCTGATGACACAGATTTCATTGCTGAGTGATATTGCTTTGTAAGTAAATACCACAACTTCTTTATCCATTTTTCACTTTCTGAGATGTTGAACTTGTACTGAAAACGGGGTTCTTGTAAACAGAGCCGTTCCAAACTTTGGGGTGGCTGTGTCTTTTTGATTTTAATTTCCCTAAGCTATAGGACCATAAGTGGAAGTGCCCTAGGCTCTGTTGCTTTGTTTTTTAGATGTTTCAGGAAACACTATACACTTCTCCCGAGTGTCTGTTGGCAATTTACATCCCGCCCATCAGCATAACAAGGCTCCCAGTTCTCCATGGCCTGTTCTGCCTTTCTGGATTTTACACTTTTTTAAGATGGCCCTTTTGACCCGTGGGAAGTGAGACTTCATTGTAGTGCAGATTTCCTTTGCAAGCTTGCTTGGTTGGCCAAAAAGGGCGTATGCGTTTTTTCCTGAATATATTCAGGAAAAAACGCATACGCCCTTTTTGGCCAAGTGCATCATTGTGGACGTTCTGCCTCTTTTCCTATGCTTTCAATGCAATTCCAGTCTACCTCCTGAAATCGGTTTCCTGAAATTCCGCCCCGCTTTCAAGTCCTCTTGGCAGCCTTACTTCAGTCTATTTTTGGACGATAGCTGTCATTTATAACTCTGCAGGTTTGTGAATTACAGTGCCCCTGAGCTCCTTTCCTCAACTCGCTTTCTTGTGACCTGGCCGCAACACCGCAGGATGTCTTCAGGCCCTAATCTGGTACCGGCATGGCACACTGAGCCTTTGGTTAATTCCTCTTCCTGGTGGGAAATGAGAGTTAAATTTGCCCGTCCAGACACCTCCAGCTAGTCTCTCATTGGTTCTCGCTATTCCTGTTCATCTTCCGCAGAAATTGCAAACTGTGCCAAACAGGAGGTTAAAGGCGCTGACTTTCCAAGTGGGGAGAGTGTTAGTAAAGTTTCTGGAATGTTGCACCCAAGTACCAGGGTACGAAAACTGAGACATATTTGAACACGTCTCCCGATCACACGGTTGATCATACTCTGGGTTCCACATGCATGTTTTAGCTGAAGGAAGAATACCTTAAACCTGGAGAGTTGAGACCCGTGTAATGGGTACCATGCAATATGACTTCAAAGGGTCTTCATTTGGTCACTGAATCTCTCCAGTCCTATCACTGCTGCGTTTATGCCCCTGTACACACGCTTGATTCTCTTTTGGACACATAGAAATCCATAGGTTTTAAGATACTTACTAGTCAGGTACATTCTTAGGCGTTTAATATGGGGTGTTGAGTCCATTTCGTTGAGCAAGGAGTAGCTCTTGTCTATTCCATATTTGGCTTAAGGAACTTTATCTGTGCTCATTTCAATCTCTGGTTTTATGCAGCACCCCAACTCACCTTTACCCTTAAGCAAGCATAAGTTGGTTTTCTAAATTTGAGACCCTGTTCTGTTTTGGAATTCAGTTCCTGTGTAGCCAAGTTTACATTCCGTGTATTAGTGATATCTTATGATGTTTCTTTTTCTGTGTGACTTATTTCAGTTAGAATCATAGTACCTGAATCCACTCATTGTGCTGCTAAGGGCCTGATGACATAGATTTTTTTGCTGAGTGATACTGCATTGTACGTAAGTACCACAAGTTCTTTATCCATTTTTCACTTTCTGTGATATTGAACTTGTATGGTAAACGAGGTTCTTGTAAACAGAGGCGTCCCAAATTTTGGGGTGGCTGTGTCTTTTTGATTTTAATTTCCCTAAGCTATAGGACCATAAGTGGAAGTGCCCTAGGCTCTGTTGCTTTGTTTTTTAGATGTTTCAGGAAACACCATACACTTCTCCCGAGTGGCTGTTGGCAATTTACATCCCGCCCATCAGCATAACAAGGCTCCCAGTTCTCCATGGCCTGTCCTGCCTTTCTGGATTTTACACTTTTTTCAGATGGCCCTTTTGACCGGGGGGAAGTGAGACTTCATTGTAGTGCAGATTTCCTTTGCAAGCTTGCTTGGTTGTCCAAAAAGGGCGTATGCGTTTTTTCCTGAATATATTCAGGAAAAAACGCATACGCCCTTTTTGGCCAAGTGCATCATTGTGGACGTTCTGCCTCTTTTCCTATGCTTGAAATGCAATTCCAGTCTAGCTCCTGAAATCGGTTTCCTGCAATTCTGCCCCGCTTTCAAGTCCTCTTGGCAGCCTTACTTCAGTATATTTTTGGACGATAGCTGTCATTTATAACTCTGCAGGTTTGTGAATTACAGTGCCCCTGAGCTCCTTTCTTCAACTCGCTTTCTTGTGACCTGGCCGCAACACCGCAGGATGGCTTCAGGCCCTAATCTGGTTCCGGCACGGCACACTGAGCCTTTGGTTAATTCCTCTTCCTGGTGGGAAATGAGAGTTAAATTTGCCCGTCCAGACACCTCCAGCTAGTCTCTCATTGGTTCTCCCTATTCCTGTTCATCTTCCGCAGAAATTGCAAACTTGACCAAACAGGAGGTTAAAGGCACTGACTCTCCAAGTGGGGAGAGTGTTAGTAAAGCGTCTGGAATGTTGCACCCGAGAACCAGGGGAGGAAAACTGAGACATATTTGAACACGTCTCCCGTTCACACGGTTGATCATACTCTGGGTTCCACATGCATGTTTTAGCTGAAGAAAGAATACCTTAAACCTGGAGAGTTGAGACCCGTGGAATGGGTACCATGCAATATGATTTCAAAGGGTCTTCATTTGCTCACCGAATCTCTCCAATCCTATCACTGCTGCGTTTATGACCCTTGTACACACGCTTGATTCTCTTTCAGAGACATAGCAATCCATAGGTTTTAAGATACTTACTAGTCAGGTACATTCTTAGGCGTTTAATATGCGGTGTTGAGTCCATTTCGTTGAGCAAGGAATAGCTCTTGTCTATTCCATATTTGGCTTAAGGAACTTTATCTGTGCTCATTTCGATCTCTGGTTTTATGCAGCAACCCAACTCACCTTTCCCCTTAAGCAAGCATAAGTTGGTTTTCTAAATTTGAGACCCTGTTCTGTTCTGTAATTCAGTTCCTGTGTAGCCAAGTTTCCATTCCGTGTATTACTGATATCTTATGATGTTTCTTTTTCTGTGTGACTTATTTCAGTTAGAATCATCATACCTGAATCCACTCATTGTCCTGCTAAGGGCCTGATGACATAGATTTCATTGCTGAGTGATATTGCTTTGTAAGTAAATACCACAACTTCTTTATCCATTTTTCACTTTCTGCGATGTTGAACTTGTACTGTAAACGAGGTTCTCGTAAACACAGGCGTCCCAAACTTTAGGGTGGCTGTGTCTTTTTGATTTTAAATTCCCTAAGCTATAGGACCATAAGTGGAAGTGGCCTAGGTTCTGTTGCTTTGTTTATTAGATGTTTCAGGAAACACGATACACTTCTCCCGAGTGTCTGTTGGCAATTTACATCCCGCCCATCAGCATAACAAGGCTCCCAGTTCTCCATGGCCTGTCCTGCCTTTCTGGATTTTACACTTTTTTCAGATGACCCTTTTGACCGGGGGGAAGTGAGACTTCATTGTAGTGCAGATTTCCTTTGCAAGTTTGCTTGGTTGGCGAAAAAGGGCGTATGCGTTTTTTCCTGAGTATATTCAGGAAAAAACGCATACGCCCTTTTTGGCCAAGTGCATCATTGTGGACGTTCTGCCTCTTTTCCTATGCTTTCAATGCAATTCCAGTCTACCTCCTGAAATCGGTTTCCTGCAATTCTGCCCCGCTTTCAAGTCCTCTTGGCAGCCTTACTTCAGTATATTTTTGGACGATAGCTGTCATTTATAACTCTGCAGGTTTGTGAATTACAGTGCCCCTGAGCTCCTTTCCTCAACTCGCTTTCTTGTGACCTGGCCGCAACACCACAGGATGTCTTCAGGCCCTAATCTGGTACCGGCACGGCACACTGAGCCTTTGGTTAATTCCTCTTCCTGGTGGGAAATGAGAGTTAAATTTGCCCGTCCAGACACCTCCAGCTAGTCTCTCATTGGTTCTCGCTATTCCTGTTCATCTTCCGCAGAATTTGCAAACTGTGCGAAACAGGAGGTTAAAGGCGCTGACTCTCCAAGTGGGGAGAGTGTTAGTAAAGCGTCTGGAATGTTGCACCCGAGTACCAGGGGAGGAAAACTGAGACATATTTGAACACGTCTCCCGTTCACACGGTTGATCATACTCTGGGTTCCACATGCATGTTTTAGCTGAAGGAAGAATACCTTAAACCTGGAGAGTTGAGACCCGTGTAATGGGTACCATGCAATATGACTTCAAAGGGTCTTCATTTGCTCACCGAATCTCTCCAATCCTATCACTGCTGCGTTTATGCCCCTGTACACATGCTTGATTCTCTTTTGGAGACATAGCAATCCATAGGTTTTAAGATACTTACTAGTCATGTACATTCTTAGGCGTTTAATATGGGGTGTTGAGTCCATTTCGTTGAGCAAGGAGTAGCTCTTGTCTATTCCATATTTGGCTTAAGGAACTTTATCAGTGCTCATTTCAATCTCTGGTTTTATGCAGCACCCCAACTCACCCTTCCCCTTAAGCAAGCATAAGTTGGTTTTCTAAATTTGAGACCCTGTTCTGTTCTGTAATTCAGTTCCTGTGTAGCCAAGTTTACATTCCGTTTATTACTGATATCTTATGATGTTTCTTTTTCTGTGTGACTTATTTCAGTTAAAATCATCATACCTGAATCCACTCATTGTGCTGCTAAGGGCCTGATGACATAGATTTTTTTGCTGAGTTATACTGCATTGTACGTAAGTACCACAAGTTCTTTATCCATTTTTCACTTTCTGTGATATTGAACTTGTACGGTAAACGAGGTTCTTGTAAACAGAGGCGTCCCAAACTTTGGGGTGGCTGTGTCTTTTTGATTTTAATTTCCCTAAGCTATAGGACCATAAGTGGAAGTGCCCTAGGCTCTGTTGCTTTGTTTTTTAGATGTTTCAGGAAACACCATACACTTCTCCCGAGTGGCTGTTGGCAACTTACATCCCGCCCATCAGCATAACAAGGCTCCCAGTTCTCCATGGCCTGTCCTGCCTTTCTGGATTTTACACTTTTTTCAGATGGCACTTTTGACCGGGGGGAAGTGAGACTTCATTGTAGTGCAGATTTCCTTTGCAAGTTTGCTTGGTTGGCCAAAAAGGGCGTATGCGTTTTTTCCTGAATATATTCAGGAAAAAACGCATACGCCCTTTTTGGCCAAGTGCATCATTGTGGACGTTCTGCCTCTTTTCCTATGCTTTCAATGCAATTCCAGTCTACCTCCTGAAATCGGTTTCCTGCAATTCTGCCCCGCTTTCAAGTCCTCTTGGCAGCCTTACTTCAGTCTATTTTTGGACGATAGCTGTCATTTATAACTCTGCAGGTTTGTGAATTACAGTGCCCCTGAGCTCCTTTCTTCAACTCGCTTTCTTGTGACCTGGCCGCAACACCGCAGGATGGCTTCAGGCCCTAATCTGGTTCCGGCACGGCACACTGAGCCTTTGGTAAATTCCTCTTCCTGGTGGGAAATGAGAGTTAAATTTGCCCGTCCAGACACCTCCAGCTAGTCTCTCATTGGTTCTCCCTATTCCTGTTCATCTTCCGCAGAAATTGCAAACTTGACCAAACAGGAGGTTAAAGGCGCTGACTCTCCAAGTGGGGAGAGTGTTAGTAAAGCGTCTGGAATGTTGCACCTGAGTACCAGGGGAGGAAAACTGAGACATATTTGAACACGTCTCCCGTTCACACGGTTGATCATACTCTGGGTTCCACATGCATGTTTTAGCTGAAGAAAGAATACCTTAAACCTGGAGAGTTGAGACCCGTGGAATGGGTACCATGCAATATGACTTCAAAGGGTCTTCATTTGCTCACCGAATCTCTCCAATCCTATCACTGCTGCGTTTATGACCCTTGTACACACGCTTGATTCTCTTTTGGAGACATAGCAATCCATAGGTTTTAAGATACTTACTAGTCAGGTATATTCTTAGGCGTTTAATATGGGTTGTTGAGTCCATTTCGTTGAGCAAGGAGTAGCTCTTGTCTATTCCATATTTGGCTTAAGGAACTTTATCTGTGCTCATTTCAATCTCTGGTTTTATGCAGCACCCCAACTCACCTTTCCACTTAAGCCAGCATAAGTAGGTTTTCTAAATTTGAGACCCTGTTCTGTTTTGTAATTCAGTTCCTCTGTAGCCAAGTTTACATTCCATCTTTAGTGATATTTTTTGATGTTTCTTATTCTGTGTGACTTATTTCAGTTAGAATCACCATACCCGAATCCACTCATTGTGCTGCTACGGGCCTGGTGACATAGATTTCATTGCTGAGTGATATTGCATTGTACGTGAGTACCACAACTTCTTTATCCATTTTTCACTTTCTGTGATATTGAACTTGTACTGTAAACGAGGTTCTTGTAAACAGAGGCATCCCAAACTTTGGGGTGGCTGTGTCTTTTTGATTTTAATTTCCCTAAGCTATAGGACCATAAGTGAAAGTGCACTTGGCTCTGTTGCTTTGCTTTTTAGATGTTTCAGGAAACACCATACACTTCTCCGGAGTGGCTGTTGGCAATTTACATCCCGCCCATCAGCATAACAAGGCTCCCAGTTCTCCATGGCCTGTCCTGCCTTTCTGGATTTTACACTTTTTTCAGATGGCCCTTTTGACCGGGGGGAAGTGAGACTTCATTGTAGTGCAGATTTCCTTTGCAATCTTGCTTGGTTGGCCAAAAAGGGCATATGCGTTTTTTCCTGAATATATTCAGGAAAAAACGCATACGCCCTTTTTGGCCAAGTGCATCATTGTGGACGTTCTGCCTCTTTTCCTATGCTTTCAATGCAATTCCAGTCTACCTCCTGAAATCGGTTTCCTGCAATTCTGCCCCGCTTTCAAGTCCTCTTGGCAGTCTTTCTTCAGTATATTTTTGGATGATAGCTGTCATTTATAACTCTGCAGGTTTGTGAATTACAGTGCCCCTGAGCTCCTTTCTTCAACTCGCTTTCTTTTGAGTTGGCCGCAACACCGCAGGATGTCTTCAGGCCCTAATCTGGTTCTGGCATGGCACGCTGAGCCTTTGGTTAATTCCTCTTCCTGGTGGGAAATGAGAGTTAAATTTGCCCGTCCAGACACCTCCAGCTAGTCTCTCATTGGTTCTCACTATTCCTGTTCATCTTCCGAAGAAATTGCAAACTGGGCCAAACAGGAGGTTAAAGGGACTGACTCTCCAAGTGGGGAGAGTGTTAGTAAAGCGTCTGGAATGTTGCACCCGAGTACCAGGGTACGAAAACTGAGACATATTTGAACACGTCTCCCGATCACATGGTTGATCATACTCTAGGTTCCACATGCATGTTTTAGCTGAAGGAAGAATACCTAAAACCTGGGTAGTTGAAACCCGTGGAATGGGTACCATGCAATATGACTTCAAAGGGTCTTCATTTGCTCACCGAACCTCTCCAATCCTATCACTGCTGCGTTTATGCCCCTGTACACATGCTTGATTCTCTTTCGGAGACATAGCAATCCATAGGTTTTAAGATACTTACTAGTCAGGTACATTCTTAGGCGTTTAATATGCGGTGTTGAGTCCATTTCGTTGAGCAAGGAGTAGCTCTTGTCTATTCCATATTTGGCTTAAGGAACTTTATCTGTGCTCATTTCAATCTCTGGTTTTATGCAGCACCCCAACTCACCTTTCCCCTTAAGCAAGCATAAGTTGGTTTTCTAAATTTGAGACCCTGTTCTGTTCTGTAATTCAGTTCCTGTGTAGCCAAGTTTCCATTCCGTGTATTAGTGATATCTTATGATGTTTCTTTTTCTGTGTGACTTATTTCAGTTAGAATCATCATACCTGAATCCACTCATTGTGCTGCTAAGGGCCTGATGACACAGATTTCATTGCTGAGTGATATTGCTTTGTAAGTAAATACCACAACTTCTTTATCCACTTTTCACTTTCTGCGATGTTGAACTTGTACTGTAAACGAGGTTCTTGTAAACAGAGCCATTCCAAACTTTGGGGTGGCTGTGTCTTTTTGATTTTAATTTCCCTAAGCTATAGGACCATAAGTGGCAGTGCCCTAGGCTCTGTTGCTTTGTTTTTTAGATGTTTCAGGAAACACCATACACTTCTCCCAAGTGTCTGTTGGCAATTTACATCCCGCCCATCAGCATAACAAGGCTCCCAGTTCTCCATGGCCTGTCCTGCCTTTCTGGATTTTACACTTTTTTCAGATGGCCCTTTTGACCGGGGGGAAGTGAGACTTCATTGTAGTGCAGATTTCCTTTGCAAGCTTGCTTGGTTGGCCAAAAAGGGCGTATGCGTTTTTTTCTGAATATATTCAGGAAAAAACGCATACGCCCTTTTTGGCCAAGTGCATCATTGTGGACGTTCTGCCTCTTTTCCTATGCTTTCAATGCAATTCCAGTCTACCTCCTGAAATTGGTTTCTTGCAATTCTGCCCCGCTTTCAAGTCCTCTTGGCAGCCTTACTTCAGTCTATTTTTGGACGATAGCTGTCATTTATAACTCTGCAGGTTTGTGAATTACAGTGCCCCTGAGCTCCTTTCTTCAACTCGCTTTCTTGTGACCTGGCCGCAACACCGCAGGATGGCTTCAGGCCCTAATCTGGTTCCGGCACGGAACGCTGAGCCTTTGGTAAATTCCTCTTCCTGGTGGGAAATGAGAGTTAAATTTGCCCGTCCAGACACCTCCAGCTAGTCTCTCATTGGTTCTCGCTATTCCTGTTCATCTTCCGCAGAAATTGCAAACTGGGCCAAACAGGAGGTTAAAGGGACTGACTCTCCAAGTCGGGAGAGTGTTAGTAAAGCGTCTGGAATGTTGCACCCGAGTACCAGGGGAGGAAAACTGAGACATATTTGAACACGTCTCCCGATCACATGGTTGATCATACTCTGGGTTCCACATGCATGTTTTAGCTGAAGGAAGAATACCTTAAACCTGGAGAGTTGAGACCCGTGGAATGGGTACCATGCAATATGACTTCAAAGGGTGTTCATTTGCTCACCGAACCTCTCCAATCCTATCACTGCTGCGTTTATGCCCCTGTACACACGCTTGATTCTCTTTTGGAGACATAGCAATCCATAGGTTTTAAGATACTTACTAGTCAGGTACATTCTTAGGCGTTTAATATGGGGTTTTGAGTCCATTTCGTTGAGCAAGGAGTAGCTCTTGTCTATTCCATATTTGGCTTAAGGAACTTTATCTGTGCTCATTTCAATCTCTGGTTTTATGCAGCAACCCAACTCACCTTTCCCCTTAAGCAAGCATAAGTTGGTTTTCTAAATTTGAGACCCTGTTCTGTTTTGGAATGCAGTTCCTGTGTAGCCAAGTTTACATTCCGTGTATTAGTGATATCTTATGATGTTTCTTTTTCTGTGTGACTTATTTCAGTTAGAATCATCGTACCTGAATCCACTCATTATGCTGCTACGGGCCTGATGACATAGATTTCATTGCTGAGTGATACTGCATTGTACGTAAGTACCACAAGTTCTTTATCCATTTTTCACTTTCTGTGATATTGAACTTGTACGGTAAACGAGGTTCTTGTAAACAGAGGCGTCCCAAACTTTGGGGTGGCTGTGTCTTTTTGATTTTAATTTCCCTAAGCTATAGGACCATAAGTGGAAGTGCCCTAGGCTCTGTTGCTTTGTTTTTTAGATGTTTCAGGAAACACCATACACTTCTCCTGAGTGTCTGTTGGCAATTTACATCTCGCCCATCAGCATAACAAGGCTCCGAGTTCTCCATGGCCTGTCCTGCCTTTCTGGATTTTACACTTTTTTCAGATGGCCCTCTTGACCGGGGGGAAGTGAGACTTCATTGTAGTGCAGATTTCCTTTGCAAGCTTGCTTGGTTGGCCAAAAAGGGCGTATGCGTTTTTTCCTGAATCGTTTTTCCTGCTTCATTGTGGACGTTCTGCCTCTTTTCCTATGCTTTCAATGCAATTCCAGTCTACCTCCTGAAATCGGTTTCCTGCAATTCTGCCCCGCTTTCAAGTCCTCTTGGCAGCCTTACTTCAGTCTATTTTTGGACGATAGCTGTCATTTATAACTCTGCAGGTTTGTGAATTACAGTGCCCCTGAGCTCCTTTCTTCAACTCGCTTTCTTGTGAGCTGGCCGCAACACCGCAGGATGGCTTCAGTCCCTAATCTGGTTCCGGCACGGCACGCTGAGCCTTTGGTTAATTCCTCTTCCTGGTGGGAAATGAGAGTTAAATTTGCCCGTCCAGACACCTCCAGCTAGTCTCTCATTGGTTCTCGCTATTCCTGTTCATCTTCCGCATAAATTGCAAACTGGGCCAAACAGGAGGTTAAAGGCGCTGACTCTCCAAGTGGGGAGAGTGTTAGTAAAGCGTCTGGAATGTTGCACCCGAGTACCAGGGTACGAAAACTGAGACATATTTGAACACGTCTCCCGATCACATGGTTGATCATACTCTGGGTTCCACATGCATGTTTTAGCTGAAGGAAGAATACCTAAAACCTGGGTAGTTGAAACCCGTGGAATGGGTACCATGCAATATGACTTCAAAGGGTCTTCATTTGCTCACCGAACCTCTCCAATCCTATCACTGCTGCGTTTATGCCCCTGTACACATGCTTGATTCTCTTTCAGAGACATAGCAATCCATAGGTTTTAAGATACTTACTAGTCAGGTACATTCTTAGGAGTTTAATATGCGGTGTTGAGTCCATTTCGTTGAGCAAGGAGTAGCTCTTGTCTATTCCATATTTGGCTTAAGGAACTTTATCTGTGCTCATTTCAATCTCTGGTTTTATGCAGCACCCCAACTCACCTTTCCCCTTAAGCAAGCATAAGTTGGTTTTCTAAATTTGAGACCCTGTTCTGTTCTGTAATTCAGTTCCTGTGTAGCCAAGTTTACATTCCGTGTATTACTGATATCTTATGATGTTTCTTTTTCTGTGTGACTTATTTCAGTTAGAATCATCATACCTGAATCCACTCATTGTGCTGCTAAGGGCCTGATGACACAGATTTCATTGCTGAGTGATATTGCTTTGTAAGTAAATACCACAACTGCTTTCTCCATTTTTCACTTTCTGCGATGTTGAACTTGTACTGTAAACGAGGTTCTTGTAAACAGAGCCGTTCCAAACTTTGGGGTGGCTGTGTCTTTTTGATTTTAATTTCCCTAAGCTATAGGACCATAAGTGGAAGTGCCCTAGGTTCTGTTGCTTTGTTTTTTAGATGTTTCAGGAAACACCATACACTTCTCCGGAGTGGTTGTTGGCAATTTACATCCCGCCCATCAGCATAACAAGGCTCCCAGTTCTCCATGGCCTGTCCTGCCTTTCTGGATTTTACACTTTTTTCAGATGGCCCTTTTGACCGGGGGGAAGTGAGACTTCATTGTAGTGCAGATTTCCTTTGCAAGCTTGCTTGGGTGGCCAAAAAGGGCGTATGCGTTTTTTCCTGAATATATTCAGGAAAAAACGCATACGCCCTTTTTGGCCAAGTGCATCATTGTCGAGTTTGTGACTCTCTTCATATGTTTTCAATGCAATTCCAGTCTACCTCCTGAAATCGGTTTCCTGCAATTCTGCCTTGCTTTCAATGCCTCTTCATAGCCTTACCTCAATATATTTTTTAAAAATAGTTGGCCTTTATAACTCTGCAGGTTTTTGAATTGCAGTGGCCCTTAGCTCCATTTTTTAGCTCTTATTTTTGTGGTCTTGCCCCGTAACCACAGGATTCCTTGAAGCCCTATTTTTCTTCTGGGGCACCTTGCTGTGCCTTTGGTTAATTCTTCTTACTGATGTGATATTAGAGTGACATGTGCCCATTGAAACCGCTACAGCTATTTTCTCACTGGTTCCCCCTATTCCCATTCATCCTCTGCACTAACTGCAGACTGTGTGATACCAGAACTTAAAGGCATTGACTCCATGTGGGGATGTTGTTAGTAAAGCGGCTGGAATGTCGATCCAGAGCCCCAGGAGAGGAAAAATGAGGTGCGTTTTAGAAACCTTTCCCGATCATATGGTATACCAGTCGCTGGGTTTCCGAAGCATGGTTTAGCTGTAGGAAGATTCCCTTCAACCTGGAGTGTTGGGACCCTTGGACTGAGTAGCATGAAGTATTGCATTAAACTTTCGGCAGTTGCTCACCAAAGCTCACCAATCCTGTCAGCCCCAAGTGTCCAGCCTTATGTCTTATCCAGCTGTGGGTTTATATGTGGTCAATCCAGGTTGCATCACAGCCCCTGAGCGAATTTTGTAAGAATTTTTCTCTCTTTCATTGTTTCAGCGTTTTGTTTTTAAAATTTATTTCTATAATGGGGTTTAGCTCCTTTTCACTGCTGTGTTTGTGCCACTCTGCACACACTTGATTCCCTTATGGAGATATATCAATACATGGGTTTTAAGATTCTTATTCCTCAGATATATTTCTCTGCGGTGTATAGGGTGTGTTGAGGCCAGTTCATTGAGCAAGGTGTAGATCTTGTCTAATACCTATTTGGTTTATTGAACGGTATCTGTGCTAATTTCAAACTCTGGTTTTATGCATCACCCCACCTCTCCTTTCCCCTTAAGCTGACATAAGTGTGTTTTCTAAATGTGAGACACTGTTCTGTTCTGTAATTCATTTCTTGTGCAGCCATATTTACCCTCCCTCTATAAGTGATATCTTATGATATGTTTCTTTTTCTGTTTGACTTATTTCAAGTAGTATTATCGGACCTAAATCCACTCTTTATCCTTCTACTAGCCTTATTACATTGATTTCATGGTGAAGAGATATTCCATTGTACATAAGTACCACATCTTCTTTATCCATTGTTCTCTTTCCTGGGATATTTAAGGTGTACTGAAGTTGAGGTTCTTGTAAACAGAGTAGCCCTAAACTGTGGTGTGCTTGTGTCTTGTTGATTTTTAGACTTCCCTAGATATACTCCCATGATTGGAAGTGTCCTATGCTCTGTAGCTCTGTTTTTTAGATGATTTAGGAACCACCATACACTTCTCCAGAGTGGCTCTCGGCAGTTCACACACTGCCCATCAGCGTATAAAGGCTCCCTGTTCTCCATGGCCTGTCCTGCATTTCTGGTTTTTACAAATTTTTAGGATGGCCCTTTTGACCGGTGGGAAGTGAGACTTCTTTGTTGTGCACATTTGCATTGCTTGCTTGCTTCGTTGCCCATAAAGTGCGTATGCGTTTTTTCCTGGATATAATCAGGAAAAAACGCATACGCCCTTTTGGGCCAACTGCATCATTGTCGAAATTCTGCCGCTTTTCATGTGCGTTAAAGACGAGTCCAATCTATCTCTTGAAATCTGTTTCTTGCAATTCTGTCTTGCATTCAGATCCTCTTCTTTGCCTTACCTCAACATATTTTTGGACGTTAGTTTTCATTTATAACTCTGCAGGTTTGTGAATTGCAGTGACCCTGAGCTCCATTTTTTAAGTTGCTCTTTTGTGAGCTGGCCTCAAACCCGCAGGATTGCTTCAGGCCCTATTTTGGCTCCGGCGAGGCAGGCTGAGCCTTTCTTTAATTCTTATTCTTAATGGGAAATTAGAGTGATATGTGCCCGTCCAAACCCCTACAACTCTTCTCTCATTGGTTCCCCCTCTTCCCGTTCATCCTCCTCACAATTTGCAAAATGTGTGAAACAGAAGTTTAAATGTGCTGATTCTCCAAGTGGGGAGATTCTAAGTAGCGTGGCTGGAATGGTGAACAGGAGCACCAGGAGAGGATAAATGAGGTGCATTTTAGACACATCTCCCGATCACATGGTGTACAGTCCTCTGGGTTTTCCATGCATGTTTTAGCTGTAGGAAGATCCCTTGAACCTGCAGATTTGGGACCCATTGAATGGGTACCAGGTAGTATTACTTTAAAGGGTGTGCATTTCCTCACCCAACCTCACATTTCTCTTAGCGCAAACAGTTTCCAGCCTTATGTCTCATCCTGCTGTGGGTCTAGATGTGTTCAATCCATGTTGCATCACCGTCCCTGAGGAAAAGTTGTAAGAGGTTTTCTCTGTCTCTCTGTCGTTTATTTTTTTCAATTTATTACTATATTGGTTACAGCTGATTTTCAAAGCTCTGTTTCTTGCTGCTGTACATCCACTTGATTCACGTACAGAGAGACATCAATAAATTCTTTTTCAGATTCTTACCAGTCGTATATATTCTTTTCCGGTGACTTGAGTGTGCTGAGTGCAGTTCTTTTAGCTACCGTGTAGGCCTTGTTGATTATCAGTTTGGTATTTGGAATGGTATCTTTGCTAATTTCAACCTCCTGGATGATGCCTCACCCCTCCCCACCTTTCCCATTTAGCAGCCTTATGCGTGTTTTCTACATATTTGACTATGTTTTTGTTTTGTAATTTATTTCATGTGTAGCCATTTTGGATTCCACCTTTAAGTGATATCTTATGATATGTGTCTTTTTCTTTTTGAATTCTGTCACTTAGAATGATCATACGTAACTCCTCCGGAGTTGTTACAACTGGCCATATTTCATTGATTTCCAGGCTGAATAATATTCCACTCTACCTAAGTACCACATCTCTATCCATTTTTTCCCTCCAGAGACATTTAAGTTATATCCTAGTCGAGGATCTTTTAAACAGAGAGGGGGTAAACATTGGGGTGCCTGTGTCCTCTCGATTTTTGTTTTTCCCAAGATATACGCCCATGAGTGCAAGTGCCCTATGCTCTGTAGCTCATTTTTTAGATGCTTTAGTAAACACAATACACTTCTCCAGAATGGCCGTTGGCAATATACATTTCCACTATAAGTCTCACAGGGCTCCCTCTTCTCGTTGCCCTGTCCTGCATTTCTGTTGTTTACGCTTTATGAGGATGGCTCTTCTGACTGATGCGAAGTGATATCTTTTGTAGTATTGACTTCCAGTGCCCACCTGTTTGGTTGGCTAAAAAAGTGTATGCCCTTTTCTTGAATATATACAGAAAAGAACGCATACACCCTTTTTGGCCAACTGCAATGTTGGCAAAGTTCAGCTCCTTTTCTTGTGCTTAATGGCGAGTCCTTTCTACCTCCTCAAATCCCTTTCCTGCCATTCTCCCTTGCTTACAAGTCCTTTTCTCTGACTTTCCTCAAGACATTTTTCAGTGATGGATATTTTCAACTCTGCAGTTTTGTGAATTTTACTGCCCCTGAGTTCCATTGTTCAACTCGTGTTTATGGGAACTGGCCACAAAGCAGTGGGATTTCCTCAAGCCCTATACTGTTTCCATGGGCAACCCTAGCCTTTGGTCAATTCGTCTTCCTGATTGGAAATTAGAGTGACATGTGCCTGTCTGAACACCTAGGACTTGTCTCTCATTGTTCCTCATCCTTCCGCTTCATCCTCTGGACAAATTCCAAACTGTACGCAACAGGATGTTGACAGTGCTGACATCTCCAAGTGGGGAGACTGTTAGTAAAGACGCTGGAGGGGTGAACCCGAGCACCAGGAGATGAGGAGATGAGATGCCTTTTCCAAACTCTTCCCGATCAGACGGTATACCATCCTCTGGGTGTGACAGACATGTTTTAGCAGTAGGAAGAGTCCCATTCATGTAAGGAGAACACCAGGGCTTTTTCAAAATCAGTGTCTCCCCGAAACCCAAACTGGGGAAGTTTTTAAGCTACGGCTACACATATGTTCATTAAGGGCCTTGGGAAGTAGGCAGAGTCCAAACTTTAGATGATTGAAGTCTTCAGGGTCAGAAGCACTCACCACCAGCTTCCCTTAGGCTACACTTTAACTGTCATTGATAGATGATGTCAATAAAAATATCTATTCTTTTTCAGATTATTTCCCCTTATAGGTTATTGCAAAATGTTGAGTGTAGTTCCCTGTGCTATACAGTAGTTCCTTGTTGATGATCTATTTTATACATAGCAGTGTGTATGTGTTCATTCCAAACTGTTAATTTATCCCTCCTCCCACCTTTCCCCTTTGGTAATAATAAATTATAAGATTTTATACTTCTCAGAAATGGGGGAGCTGAAAGAGAGGTATCATTTTCAATGGAAAAGCATTTAAAACAAGATTGAAGGTTTAACCAAGATTATTAGCTGTACATCCTTGGAAAGAAATCACTTCGTTTCTCTAATATTGACCTGACAAATAAGACAAACCTTTTCACTGAACTTGCTTATAAAAAGTGATGGAAATATCAAATGGAAGTGTTAAAAACATCTTATTTTACCCGAGCCTTATACACTGTTCTATGTTAACTACAGTTTGGCTCACACATCTGTTCATTGAGGTTACAATAGTCTCAATTTCTGTTACTGATCCTCCAGAGTGGACCCCAACAAGTGTCCCCCTGCCCAGTGTCATTGGGGCCAACAGATCGAGACTGAGTTTGGTTCACAAGCAAAGGAAACTTTATATTTTGATCAGAGAATGGAGAGGTGAGAGCATGCACTACCCCGTGGGCTGTGGGCTGGGCTGCTGTGTAGAGATCCTGTCAGAGTCAGTGGGAGGGAGGGAGGCGGCGGAGCTCTCGAGGGCCGGGTTGGCTGTAGCTCAGGCTCTATATCGTGGAGTCTGCACTGGGCCCCAGGAGCTGAGGTGTCGACCCAGCCATTCTGCACTAGGAAATCTGGTCTGAAGTGCCGGGTGTGGAACCTCTGCATGCGGGACCCTAGGAGCACGTGAAATTAGACAAAGCACAAAGGATAAAAAAGGTTAGACTTGACTTTATTGCCCAGATTCTATTTTTATCTCCCAGGGATTTTTAATGGGCTTTGCTGAGGACAAACCCCTCCTCTGCCTTTTGTCCCGTTCCTCATTCTTGGAGTGCTGAGGGTGCAGACCCTTCTTCTGTAACTGCTGAGTGCTGAGTTGGGAGCCCTCATACCCTGGGGCGAGGGTCAGAGCTTCTCCCCAGCAGCCTCCCGGTGACGTTGATTGTCCCCAGGACCCCTGCCTCCCTGCTCGTCCACCTGAGCACCAGCATTGGAAGTGTTATAGATTCTAATGACCTTTAAGGGTCCAGGAAAGAGATGTGCAGAGACGCTGTGGGGGCCGGTTTCACCGCGCCCCACATTTGTTCGGCCACCTTAGGCTGACCGTCTCTGCCAGCCTAGATGCTCTGACCAGTAGTCTGCGCTTTCTTCAGTTAGGCCCCTGAATTAATGTACAAACAGCACCAGGTGTCAGAGCCCTGCCCGCTCAACTCCCAGACAGTCCAGGGTCAGTGGTGACCAAGGACCATGATGGCTACTGAGTCAACAGCCTTTTGAAGTAAACAGGAGTCCAGCCGGTCTTATTGGCCACCATCATCACGGTGTCTGTAGGCTTTTCTATGGTGACAGTGTGGTATACTGTTCCCCCGCCAAGATTATTAGCTCCCCTCTGGGTGCAGTAAGTCCTGCAAGCAGTAGTCTACTCTTTTGGGACACACTCTTGTTGTTTTATGAGAGAAACTCCAGGTCAAGTGATGTTCACACGAGTCGTCATGGTGCCCTGTTGCCCCCGGTTATCTCTCTGGATGTTGGAGTTGGAGGGCCTCCTCACTCGAGGTCGGTGTGCCCACGGAGCGAACCCTGCAACTTCAGGGCATGGTTGGTGGTTAGGATCACCACGTGGGGTCCTTTTCCCTTAGGAGGGAGGTGGCCTTTTGGGCTGCTGATTTCCAGGTTTTTAGATACCGCCAGTATCTTGGCCAGATGTGGCAGTGGGCCAAGCCCCTTAGTGACCGTAGTTTATCCTACCTGGATGGCATTCTTGCATTGTTCCATTTCAAGTGGTCCCAGTTTTTGCACTAATTCTCCAATGGCGATTCACCTTTCACCGGGAATGTAAAGGTCAAAGGGTTTAGCTAAATTAGGGAGTTCCAGGGCAAGGGTCTGAATTGACTGCTCTTTCCATTCTTGAAAGGCCACTTCTGGATTCTATTCAAAAGGATCATCATCTTTTCCTTTCAGTGTTTCATATAGAGGCCCAGCTAGTAGACTGTAGCTAGGGATCCAGAAGCAGCAAACCCTGGCCTCCCCAGGAACCCCTAAGCTGTCTTCTAGTTTTAGAAAGGGGTAAGGCTGAAAATGGTTTCTTCCCTTTCCTGGGATGGGCTTCTCTGACCTTCTGTGAGAATGAAGCCCAGGCAGGTCACCGCAGTCTGTGATATTTGAGCTTTTTCTTGGACAACTTCTATCCTTTATTGGCTTGGTAGTTCAGAGGCCTCCTTAGTAGGGCTGGTGATCAGAATGTCGTCTGCATATTGAAGGAGGGTTTCCTTTTCCAGAGGTAGAACTTTTAGGTCTTTAGCTAAGCTTTCCCCAAAGATGGTGTGGGAATTTTTGCACCCTTGGGGCCAGACGGCCCGGAAGTATTGTTTTAGTTGTATGTTGAGTCCTACCACTCACAAGCCAAAATTTCTTGTGACTCTGGGACTAATGGAATACAAAAGAAGGCATCATTGAAGACTAATACAGAATACCATGTCCTGGTGGTTGGTAGAATGACCAGCAGGGTGTAGGAATTAGGAGCAACTGGAGGTATATCCTCGGTGGCTTCACTGACTGTCCTGACATCCTTTACCAGGTCCCCAGCAGCCCATGGGGCTCTCGTGGTCAGACCAATCCCAGAATATGGAGCTCACCTGGGCAGGTACCCCACCCCCACCCCAGCCCACGGGGCTCTCGTGGTCAGGCCCCTCCCAGGATACAGAGCTACCCTTGCAGGTACCGTGGCAGGGCTGGGCACACAGGAACCGTGCACATAGCCCTCATTGCAGAGCACCCCCAGCTCACCTGTCGCTCAGAGCTGACACAGAGCACCTCAGAGCAGGACTTGAACTAACAAACAGCAGCTGCGACAGGTCTGTGACCCTGGGCATCACTCCGTGAGGCCTCCCTCCACCTGGTCTTCCAGAGACTTCCACTGCACCCGGGGCACCAGGCCTCTGTCTCCAACCACCACCCACCCCTCCTCTGCCTGACTCCTGGGTTCCTCTCATTAGGAGAGGGTTTTCTTGAAGTTGTCTCCCACTCATGGGCCAGATAAAATGATTAGAAAACAAGCCAAAGCTGCAGCCCCTTGTCTATCCTGACTCTCAGGAGCCCACACCTGTTCCTTGGACCTGGCCGGTTCAGCAAGTTCCATTTTCTGCAACTGTGAGCCCCTGAGGGGTGATGATTGGCTGACCTGGGCAGCCTTACCGTGCCGGCCAGCCCTCCCCAGGTGTGCCTGGGTTGAGATCAATATAAATACCACTCCAGGCAGCAAGAGCCCCTGCAGCCGTGCCTGACGCCATTTTCTCTGCCCTGTCAGCAGTCTCGGGGCTGGGCTGGTGGGAGGGAGTGAGAGGCCACGGCTTTGTGGGTGGCCCAGTGTGAGTGGGGCTCTGCTGGACTTTCTGCAGCAGTTGCCAGGCTGCCACCTGCTAAAGAAGAGGATGTGTCACCCATACCTGCTGCTGGAATTTCTCCCTGGGCAGAGGTGAGGAAGGAAAAAAGCAGTGGGGGCAGGGACAGGACGGGTATCTCAGGCAGGGAAATGGAAATCTTCCAGAAGAGCACCCAGGGCCAGGACCATCCTGGCTGGCCTGCAGGCACCAAGTCGGCCGGCATGCTGTCACTCGTGCGGCTCTATGGCCCTTCCTCTAGGCTTTCAAGTCCTTGTATATATTCAGGTGTTTTACCTGGGACGGGTGGGAATAGTTCAGCAGCAACTGGCCTGGGGCTCAGCTCACGTTTACTCACAGATGCCTCGGCACGGTGCCCCAGCTTTGCAATGAGGACGCTTGTTGCGTGGGGGCTGCTGGCTGAATGGGAGACGATTCCCCACCACTGACCAACTTCAGAATTGTTTACAACTGGAGCAAGTGCCCTGATACGGTTTTCCTCTGTGTAACTGGTGGGTTCTGTGTTTTTTTTCTCTTTTTCGTTTTTGGTTCAAGGTAGATTTTATTCCTCTTTTTTGTATTTACAGATATAAGCATGGAAATAATTTATTCATATAAATACATGTATGTGCAGGGAATAATTGTTTTTTCTGTTTTATTTTTTAAATTTTACTTCTTTTTAATTTTGAATTTTATTTTATATTTTTATACAGCAGGTTCTTATTGGTTATCTATTTTATACATATAAATGTATACATGCCAATCCCAGTCTCTCAACTCCTCCCACCACCACCCCCCCAACAGCTTTCCCCCCTTGTTGTCCATACGTTTGTTGTCTACATCTGTTGCTCTATTTATGCCTTGCAAAATGGTTAATCTGTACAGTTTTTCTAGGTTCCACATATATGCATGAATATACAAGATTTGTTTTTCTCTTTCTGACTTACTTCACTCTGTATGACAGTCTCTAGATCCATCGACGTCTCTACAAATGACCCAATTTCATTCCTTTTCATGGCTTAGTAATATTCCATTTTATATATGTACCACAGCTTTATGCATTCGTCTGTCTGTGGGCATTTAGGTTGCTTCCATTACCTCGATATTGTAAATAGTGATGCAATGAACATTGCGGTGAATGACTCTTTTTGATTTATGGTTTTGTCTGGGTATATGTCCAGTACTGGGATTGCTGTATCATATGGTAATTCTATTGTTAGTTTCTTAAGAAATTCCATATTGTTCTCCATAATGACTGTATCAATTTATATTCCCAACAATAGTGGAAGAGGGTTCCTTTTCTCCACACCCTTTGCAGCATTTTTTGTTTGTAGATTTTCAATGATGCCTATTCTACCAGGTGTGAGGTGATACCTCATTGTTGAATCCATTTCGTTGAGCAAGGGGTAGCTCTTGTCTATTACATATTTGGCTTATGGAACGGTATCTGTGCTAATTTCAAACTCTGCTTTTATGCAGCACCCCAACTCACCTTCCCCCTTAAGCAGGCATAAGTTGGTTTTCTAAACTTGAGACCCTGTTCTGTTTTGTAATTCAGTTCATGTGTAGCCAAGTTCACATTCCGTGTATTAGTGATACCTTATGATGTTTCTTTTTCTGTGTGACTTATTTCACTTAGAATCATCGTGCCTCAATGCACTCATTATGCTGGTACGGGCCTGGTGACATAGATTTCATTGCTGAGTGGTATTCTGTTGTACAGAAGTACCGCAACTTCTTTATCCATTATTTGCTCTCTGGGATATTTAACTTGTGCCGTAGAAGAGATTCCTGTAAAAAGAGCCGTCCCAAATTTTGGGGTTGCTGTGTCTTTTTGATATTAATTTCCCTAAGCTATAGGACCATAAGTGGAAGTGCCCTAGGCTCTGTTGCTTTGTTTTTTAGATGTTTCAGGAAACACCATACACTTCTCCCGAGTGTCTGTTGGCAATTTACATCCCGCCCATCAGCATAACAAGGCTCCCAGTTCTCCATGGCCTGTCCTGCCTTTCTGGATTTTACACTTTATTCTGATGGCCCTTTTGACCGGGGGGAAGCGAGACTTCATTGTAGTGCAGATTTCCTTTGCAAGCTTGCTTGGTTGGCCAAAAAGGGCGTATGCGTTTTTTCCTGAATATATTCAGGAAAAAACGCATACGCCCTTTTTGGCCAAGTGCATCATTGTGGACGTTCTGCCTCTTTTCCTATGCTTTCAATGCAATTCCAGTCTACCTCCTGAAATCGGTTTCCTGCAATTCTGCCCCGCTTTCAACTCCTCTTGGCAGCCTTACTTCAGTATATTTTTGGACGATAGCTGTCATTTATAACTCTGCAGGTTTGTGAATTACAGTGCCCCTGAGCTCCTTTCTTCAACTCGCTTTCTTGTGACCTGGCCGCCACACCGCAGGATGGCTTCAGGCCCTAATCTGGTTCCGGCACGGCACGCTGAGCCTTTGGTTAATTCCTCTTCCTGGTGGGAAATGAGAGTTAAATTTGCCCGTCCAGACACCTCCAGCTACCCTCTCTTTTGTTCTCGCTATTCCTGTTCATCTTCCGCAGAAATTGCAAACTGGGCCAAACAGCAGTTTAAAGGGACTGACTCTCCAAGTCGGGAGACTGTTAGTAAAGCGTCTGGAATGTTGCACCCGAGTACCAGGGGAGGAAAACTGAGACATATTTGAACACGTCTCCCGTTCACACGGTTGATCATACTCGGGGTTCCACATGCATGTTTTAGCTGAAGGAAGAATACCTTAAACCTGGAGAGTTGAGACCCGTGGAATGGGTACCATGCAATATGACTTCAAAGGGTCTTCATTTGCTCACTGAACCGCTCCAATCCTATCACTGCTGCGTTTATGCCCCTGTACACATGCTTGATTCTCTTTCGGAGACATAGCAATCTATAGGTTTTAAGATACTTACTAGTCAGGTACATTCTTAGGCGTTTAATATGCGGTGTTGAGTCCATTTCGTTGAGCAAGGAGTAGCTCTTGTCTATTCCATATTTGGCTTAAGGAACTTTATCTGTGCTCATTTCAATCTCTGGTTTTATGCAGCACCCCAACTCACCTTTCCCCTTAAGCAAGCATAAGTTGGTTTTCTAAATTTGAGACCCTGTTCTGTTCTGTAATTCAGTTCCTGTGTAGCCAAGTTTCCATTCCGTGTATTACTGATATCTTATGATGTTTCTTTTTCTGTGTGACTTATTTCAGTTAGAATCATCATACCTGAATCCACTCATTGTGCTTCTAAGGGCCTGATGACACAGATTTCATTGCTGAGTGATATTGCTTTGTAAGTAAATACCACAACTTCTTTATACATTTTTCACTTTCTGAGATGTTGAACTTGTACTGAAAACGGGGTTCTTGTAAACAGAGCCGTTCCAAACTTTGGGGTGGCTGTGTCTTTTTGATTTTAATTTCCCTAAGCTATAGGACCATAAGTGGAAGTGCCCTAGGCTCTGTTGCTTTGTTTTTTAGATGTTTCAGGAAACACTATACACTTCTCCCGAGTGTCTGTTGGCAATTTACATCCCGCCCATCAGCATAACAAGGCTCCCAGTTCTCCATGGCCTGTTCTGCCTTTCTGGATTTTACACTTTTTTAAGATGGCCCTTTTGACCCGTGGGAAGTGAGACTTCATTGTAGTGCAGATTTCCTTTGCAAGCTTGCTTGGTTGGCCGAAAAGGGCGTATGCGTTTTTTCCTGAATATATTCAGGAAAAAACGCATACGCCCTTTTTGGCCAAGTGCATCATTGTGGACCTTCTGCCTCTTTTCCTATGCTTTCAATGCAATTCCAGTCTACCTCCTGAAATCGGTTTCCTGAAATTCTGCCCCGCTTTCAAGTCCTCTTGGCAGCCTTACTTCAGTCTATTTTTGGACGATAGCTGTCATTTATAACTCTGCAGGTTTGTGAATTGCAGTGCCCCTGAGCTCCTTTCTTCAACTCGCTTTCTTGTGACCTGGCCGCAACACCGCAGGATGGCTTCAGGCCCTAATCTGGTTCCGGCATGGCACGCTGAGCCTTTGGTTAATTCCTCTTCCTGGTGGGAAATGAGAGTTAAATTTGCCCGTCCAGATACCTCCAGCTAGTCTCTCATTGGTTCTCGCTATTCCTGTTCATCTTCCGCAGAAATTGCAAACTGGGCCAAACAGGAGGTTAAAGGGACTGACTCTCCAAGTCGGGAGAGTGTTAGTAAAGCGTCTGGAATGTTACACCCGAGTACCAGGGTACGAAAACTGAGACATATTTGAACACGACTCCCGTTCACATGGTTGATCATACTCTGGGTTCCACATGCATGTTTTAGCTGAAGGAAGAATACCTTAAACCTGGAGAGTTGAGACCCGTGTAATTGGTACCATGCAATATGACTTCAAAGGGTCTTCATTTGCTCACCGATCCTCTCCAATCCTATCACTGCTGCGTTTATGCCCCTGTACACACGCTTGATTCTCTTTTGGAGACATAGCAATCCATAGGTTTTAAGATACTTACTAGTCAGGTACATTCTTAGGCGTTTAATATGCGGTGTTGAGTCCATTTCGTTGAGCAAGGAGTAGCTCTTGTCTATTCCATATTTGGCTTAAGGAACTTTATCTGTGCTCATTTCAATCTCTGGTTTTATGCAGCACCCCAACTCACCTTTACCCTTAAGCAAGCATAAGTTGGTTTTCTAAATTTGAGACCCTGTTCTGTTCTGTAGTTCAGTTCCTGTGTAGCCAAGTTTACATTCCGTGTATTACTGATATCTTATGATGTTTCTTTTTCTGTGTGACTTATTTCAGTTAGAATCATCATACCTGAATCCACTCATTGTGCTGCTAAGGGCCTGATGACACAGATTTCATTGCTGAGTGATATTGCTTTGTAAGTAAATACCACAACTTCTTTATCCATTTTTCACATTCTGCGATGTTGAACTTGTACTGTAAATGAGGTTCTTGTAAACAGAGCCGTTCCAAACTTTGGGGTGGCTGTGTCTTTTTGATTTTAATTTCCCTAAGCTATAGGACCATAAGTGGAAGTGCCCTAGGTTCTGTTGCTTTGTTTTTTAGATGTTTCAGGAAACACCATACACTTCTCCTGAGTGTCTGTTGGCAATTTACATCCCGCCCATCAGCATAACAAGGCTCCCAGTTCTCAATGGCCTGTTGCCTTTCTGGATTTTACACTTTTTTCAGATGGCCCTTTTGACCGGGGGGAAGTGAGACTTCATTTTAGTGCAGATTTCCTTTGCAAGCTTGCTTGGTTGGCCAAAAAGGGCGTATGCGTTTTTTCCTGAATATATTCAGGAAAAAACGCATACGCCCTTTTTGGCCAAGTGCATCATTGTGGACGTTCTGCCTCTTTTCCTATGCTTTCAATGCAATTCCAGTCTACCTCCTGAAATTGGTTTCCTGCAATTCTGACCCACTTTCAAGTCCTCTTGGCAGCCTTACTTCAGTCTATTTTTGGACGATAGCTGTCATTTATAACTCTGCAGGTTTGTGAATTACAGTGCCCCTGAGCTCCTTTCTTCAACTCGCTTTCTTGTGACCTGGCCGCAACACCGCAGGATGGCTTCAGGCCCTAATCTGGTTCCGGCCCGGCATGCTGAGCCTTTGGTTAATTCCTCTTCCTGGTGGGAAATGAGAGTTAAATTTGCCCGTCCAGACACCTCCAGCTAGTCTCTCATTGGTTCTCGCTATTCCTGTTCATCTTCCGCAGAAATTGCAAACTGGGCCAAACAGGAGGTTAAAGGGACTGACTCTCCAAGTGGGGAGAGTGTTAGTAAAGCGTCTGGAATGTTGCACCCGAGTACCAGGGGAGGAAAACTGAGACATATTTGAACACGTCTCCCGTTCACATGGTTGATCATACTCTGGGTTCCACATGCATGTTTTAGCTGAAGGAAGAATACCTTAAACCTGGAGAGTTGAGACCCGTGGAATGGGTACCATGCAATATGACTTCAAAGGGTCTTCATTTGCTCACCGAACCTCTCCAATCCTATCACTGCTGCGTTTATGCCCCTGTACACATGCTTGATTCTCTTTTGGATACATAGCAATCCATAGGTTTTAAGATACTTCCTAGTCAGGTACATTCTTAGGCGTTTAATATGGGGTGTTGAGTCCATTTCGTTGAGCAAGGAGTAGCTCTTGTCTATTCCATATTTGGCTTAAGGAACTTTATCTGTGCTCATTTCAATCTCTGGTTTTATGCAGCACCCCAACTCACCTTTCCCCTTAAGCAAGCATAAGTTGGTTTTCTAAATTTGAGACACTGTTTTGTTTTGGAATGCAGTTCCTGTGTAGCCAAGTTTACATTCCGTGTATTAGTGATATCTTATGATGTTTCTTTTTCTGTGTGACTTATTTCAGTTAGAATCATCGTACCTGAATCCACTCATTATGCTGTTACGGGCCTGATGACATAAATTTCATTGCTGAGTGATACTGCATTGTACGTAAGTACCACAAGTTCTTTATCCATTTTTCACTTTCTGTGATATTGAACTTGTACGGTAAACGAGGTTCTTGTAAATGGAGGCGTCCCAAATGTTGGGGTGGCTGTGTCTTTTTGATTTTAATTTCCCTAAGCTATAGGACCATAAGTGGAAGTGCCCTAGGTTCTGTTGCTTTGTTTTTTAGATGTTTCAGGAAACACCATACACTTCTCCTGAGTGTCTGTTGGCAATTTACATCCCGCCCATCAGCATAACAAGGCTCCCAGTTCTCAATGGCCTGTTTCCTTTCTGGATTTTACACTTTTTTCAGATGGCCCTTTTGACCGGGGGGAAGTGAGACTTCATTTTAGTGCAGATTTCCTTTGCAAGCTTGCTTGGTTGGCCAAAAAGGGCGTATGCGTTTTTTCCTGAATATATTCAGGAAAAAACGCATACGCCCTTTTTGGCCAAGTGCATCATTGTGGACGTTCTGCCTCTTTTCCTATGCTTTCAATGCAATTCCAGTCTACCTCCTGAAATCGGTTTCCTGCAATTCTGCCCCGCTTTCAAGTCCTCTTGGCAGCCTTACTTCAGTCTATTTTTGGACGATAGCTGTCATTTATAACTCTGCAGGTTTGTGAATTACAGTGCCCCTGAGCTCCTTTCTTCAACTCGCTTTCTTGTGAGCTGGCCGCAACACCGCAGGATGGCTTCAGGCCCTAATCTGATTCCGGCCCGGCATGCTGAGCCTTTGGTTAATTCCTCTTCCTGGTGGGAAATGAGAGTTAAATTTGCCCGTCCAGACACCTCCAGCTAGTCTCTCATTGGTTCTCCCTATTCCTGTTCATCTTCCACAGAAATTGCAAACTGGGCCAAACAGGAGGTTAAAGGGACTGACTCTCCAAGTGGGGAGAGTGTTAGTAAAGCGTCTGGAATGTTGCACCCGAGTACCAGGGGAGGAAAACTGAGACATATTTGAACACGTCTCCCGTTCACATGGTTGATCATACTCTGGGTTCCACATGCATGTTTTAGCTGAAGGAAGAATACCTTAAACCTGGAGAGTTGAGACCCGTGGAATGGGTACCATGCAATATGACTTCAAAGGGTCTTCATTTGCTCACCGAACCTCTCCAATCCTATCACTGCTGCGTTTATGCCCCTGTACACATGCTTGATTCTCTTTTGGATACATAGCAATCCATAGGTTTTAAGATACTTACTAGTCAGGTACATTCTTAGGCGTTTAATATGGGGTGTTGAGTCCATTTCGTTGAGCAAGGAGTAGCTCTTGTCTATTCCATATTTGGCTTAAGGAACTTTATCTGTGCTCATTTCAATCTCTGGTTTTATGCAGCAGCCCAACTCACCTTTCCCCTTAAGCAAGCATAAGTTGGTTTTCTAAATTTGAGACACTGTTTTGTTTTGGAATGCAGTTCCTGTGTAGCCAAGTTTACATTCCGTGTATTAGTGATATCTTATGATGTTTCTTTTTCTGTGTGACTTATTTCAGTTAGAATCATCGTACCTGAATCCACTCATTATGCTGTTACGGGCCTGATGACATAAATTTCATTGCTGAGTGATACTGCATTGCACGTAAGTACCACAAGTTCTTTATCCATTTTTCACTTTCTGTGATATTGAACTTGTACGGTAAACGAGGTTCTTGTAAATGGAGGCGTCCCAAATTTTGGGGTGGCTGTGTCTTTTTGATTTTAATTTCCCTAAGCTATAGGACCATAAGTGGAAGTGCCCTAGGTTCTGTTGCTTTGTTTTTTAGATGTTTCAGGAAACACCATACACTTCTCCCGAGTGGTTGTTGGCAGTTTACATCCCGCCCATCAGCATAACAAGGCTCCCAGTTCTCAATGGCCTGTCCTGCCTTTCTGGATTTTACCCTTTTTTCAGATGGCCCTTTTGACAGGGGGAAGTGAGACTTCATTGTAGTGCAGATTTCCTTTGCAAGCTTGCTTGGTTGGCCAAAAAGGGCGTATGCGTTTTTTCCTGAATATATTCAGGAAAAAACGCATACGCCCTTTTTGGCCAAGTGCATCATTGTGGACGTTCTGCCTCTTTTCCTATGCTTTCAATGCAATTCCAGTCTACCTCCTGAAATCGGTTTCCTGCAATTCTGCCCCGCTTTCAAGTCCTCTTGGCAGCCTTACTTCAGTCTATTTTTGGACGATAGCTGTCATTTATAACTCTGCAGGTTTGTGAATTACAGTGCCCCTGAGCTCCTTTCTTCAACTCGCTTTCTTTTGAGCTGGCCGCAACACCGCAGGATGGCTTCAGGCCCTAATCTGGTTCCGGTACGGCACGCTGAGCCTTTGGTTATTTCCTCTTCCTGGTGGGAAATGAGAGTTAAATTTGCCCGTCCAGACACCTCCAGCTAGCCTCTCATTGGTTCTCGCTATTCCTGTTCATCTTCCGCAGAAATTGCAAACTGGGCCAAACAGGAGGTTAAAGGGACTGACTCTCCAAGTCGGGAAAGTGTTAGTAAAGCGTCTGGAATGTTCCACCGAAGTACCAGGGGACGAAAACTGAGACATATTTGAACACGTCTCCCGATCACACGGTTGATCATACTCTAGGTTCCACATGCATGTTTTAGCTGAAGAAAGAATACCTTAAACCTGGAGAGTTGAGACCCGTGTAAGGGTACCATGCAATATGACTTCAAAGGGTCTTTATTTGCTCACCGAATCTCTCCAATCCTATCACTGCTGCGTTTATGACCCTTGTACACACGCTTGATTCTCTTTTGGAGACATAGCAATCCATAGGTTTTAAGATACTTACTAGTCAGGTATATTCTTAGGCGTTTAATATGGGGCGTGGAGTCCATTTCGTTGAGCAAGGAGTAGCTCTTGTCTATTCCATATTTGGCTTAAGGAACTTTATCTGTGCTCATTTCAATCTCTGGTTTTATGCAGCACCCCAACTCACCTTTCCACTTAAGCAAGCAGAAGTTGGTTTTCTAAATTTGAGACCCTGTTCTGTTTTGTAATTCCGTTCCTCTGTAGCAAAGTTTAAATTCCATGTATTAGTGATATTTTTTGATGTTTCTTTTTCTGTGTGACTTATTTCAGTTAGAATCACCATACCCGAATCCACTCATTATGCTGCTACGGGCCTGGTGACATAGATTTCATTGCTGAGTGATATTGCTTTGTACATGAGTACCACAACTCCTTTATCCATTTTTCACTTTCTGTGATATTGAACTTGTACGGTAAACGAGGTTCTTGTAAACACAGGCGTCCCAAACTTTGTGGTGGCTGTGTCTTTTTGATTTTAATTTCCCTAAGCTATAGGACCATAAGTGGAAGTGCACTAGGCTCTGTTGCTTTGTTTTTTAGATGTTTCAGGAAACACCATACACTTCTCCGGAGTGGCTGTTGGCAATTTACATCCCGCCCATCAGCATAACAAGGCTCCCAGTTCTCCATGTGCTGTCCTGCCTTTCTGGATTTTACAGTTTTTTCAGATGGCCCTTTTGACCGGGGGGAAGTGAGACTTCATTGTAGTGCAGATTTCCTTTGCAAGCTTGCTTGGTTGGCCAAAAAGGGCGTATGCGTTTTTTCCTGAATTCAGGAAAAAACGCATACGCACTTTTTGGCCAAGTGCATCATTGTGGACGTTCTGCCTCTTTTCCTATGCTTTCAATGCAATTCCAGTCTACCTCCTGAAATCGGTTTCCTGCAATTCTGCCCCGCTTTCAATTCCTCTTGGCAGCCTTACTTCAGTCTATTTTTGGACGATAGCTGTCATTTATAACTCTGCAGGTTTGTGAATTACAGTGCCCCTGAGCTCCTTTCTTCAACTCGCTTTCTTTTGAGCTGGCCGCAACACCGCAGGATGGCTTCAGGCCCTAATCTGGTTCCGGTACGGCACGCTGAGCCTTTGATTATTTCCTCTTCGTGGTGGGAAATGAGAGTTAAATTTGCCCGTCCAGACACCTCCAGCTAGCCTCTCATTGGTTCTTGCTATTCCTGTTCATCTTCCGCAGAAATTGCAAACTGGGCCAAACAGGAGGTTAAAGGGACTGACTCTCCAAGTGGGGAGAGTGTTAGTAAAGCGTCTGGAATGTTGCACCCGAGTACCAGGGGAGGAAAACTGAGACATATTTGAACACGTCTCCCGATCACATGGTTGATCATACTCTGGGTTCCACATGCATGTTTTAGCTGAAGGAAGAATACCTAAAATCTGCGTAGTTGAAACCCGTGGAATGGGTACCATGCAATATGACTTCAAAGGGTCTTCATTTGCTCACTGAACCGCTCCAATCCTATCACTGCTGCGTTTATGCCCCTGTACACATTCTTGATTCTCTTTCGGAGACATAGCAATCCATAGGTTTTAAGATAATTACTAGTCAGGTACATTCTTAGGCGTTTAATATGGGGTGTTGAGTCCATTTCGTTGAGCAAGGAGTAGCTCTTGTCTATTCCATATTTGGCTTAAGGAACTTTATCTGTGCTCATTTCAATCTCTGGTTTTATGCAGCACCCCAACTCACCTTTCCCCTTAAGCAAGCATAAGTTTGTTTTCTAAATTTGAGACCCTGTTTTGTTTTGGAATGCAGTTCCTGTGTAGCCAAGTTTACATTCCGTGTATTAGTGATATCTTATGATGTTTCTTTTTCTGTGTGACTTATTTCAGTTAGAATCATCGTACCTGAATCCACTCATTATGCTGCTACGGGCCTGATGACATAAATTTCATTGCTGAGTGATACTGCATTGCACGTAAGTACCACAAGTTCTTTACCCATTTTTCACTTTCTGTGATATTGAACTTGTACGGTAAACGAGGTTCTTGTAAATGGAGGCGTCCCAAATGTCGGGGTGGCTGTGTCTTTTTGATTTTAATTTCCCTAAGCTATAGGACCATAAGTGGAAGTGCCCTAGGTTCTGTTGCTTTGTTTTTTAGATGTTTCAGGAAACACCATACACTTCTCCTGAGTGTCTGTTGGCAATTTACATCCCGCCCATCAGCATAACAAGGCTCCCAGTTCTCAATGGCCTGTTGCCTTTCTGGATTTTACACTTTTTTCAGATGGCCCTTTTGACCGGGGGGAAGTGAGACTTCATTTTAGTGCAGATTTCCTTTGCAAGCTTGCTTGGTTGGCCAAAAAGGGCGTATGCGTTTTTTCCTGAATATATTCAGGAAAAAACGCATACGCCCTTTTTGGCCAAGTGCATCATTGTGGACGTTCTGCCTCTTTTCCTATGCTTTCAATGCAATTCCAGTCTACCTCCTGAAATCGGTTTCCTGCAATTCTGCCCCGCTTTCAAGTCCTCTTGGCAGCCTTACTTCAGTCTATTTTTGGACGATAGCTGTCATTTATAACTCTGCAGGTTTGTGAATTACAGTGCCCCTGAGCTCCTTTCTTCAACTCGCTTTCTTGTGACCTGGCCGCAACACCGCAGGATGGCTTCAGGCCCTAATCTGGTTCCGGCCCGGCATGCTGAGCCTTTGGTTAATTCCTCTTCCTGGTGGGAAATGAGAGTTAAATTTGCCCGTCCAGACACCTCCAGCTAGTCTCTCATTGGTTCTCCCTATTCCTGTTCATCTTCCGCAGAAATTGCAAACTGGGCCAAACAGGAGGTTAAAGGGACTGACTCTCCAAGTGGGGAGAGTGTTAGTAAAGCGTCTGGAATGTTGCACCCGAGTACCAGGGGAGGAAAACTGAGACATATTTGAACACGTCTCCCGTTCACATGGTTGATCATACTCTGGGTTCCACATGCATGTTTTAGCTGAAGGAAGAATACCTTAAACCTGGAGAGTTGAGACCCGTGGAATGGGTACCATGCAATATGACTTCAAAGGGTCTTCATTTGCTCACCGAACCTCTCCAATCCTATCACTGCTGCGTTTATGCCCCTGTACACATGCTTGATTCTCTTTTGGATACATAGCAATCCATAGGTTTTAAGATACTTACTAGTCAGGTACATTCTTAGGCGTTTAATATGGGGTGTTGAGTCCATTTCGTTGAGCAAGGAGTAGCTCTTGTCTATTCCATATTTGGCTTAAGGAACTTTATCTGTGCTCATTTCAATCTCTGGTTTTATGCAGCAGCCCAACTCACCTTTCCCCTTAAGCAAGCATAAGTTGGTTTTCTAAATTTGAGACACTGTTTTGTTTTGGAATGCAGTTCCTGTGTAGCCAAGTTTACATTCCGTGTATTAGTGATATCTTATGATGTTTCTTTTTCTGTGTGACTTATTTCAGTTAGAATCATCGTACCTGAATCCACTCATTATGCTGTTACGGGCCTGATGACATAAATTTCATTGCTGAGTGATACTGCATTGCACGTAAGTACCACAAGTTCTTTATCCATTTTTCACTTTCTGTGATATTGAACTTGTACGGTAAACGAGGTTCTTGTAAATGGAGGCGTCCCAAATTTTGGGGTGGCTGTGTCTTTTTGATTTTAATTTCCCTAAGCTATAGGACCATAAGTGGAAGTGCCCTAGGTTCTGTTGCTTTGTTTTTTAGATGTTTCAGGAAACACCATACACTTCTCCCGAGTGGTTGTTGGCAATTTACATCCCGCCCATCAGCATAACAAGGCTCCCAGTTCTCAATGGCCTGTCCTGCCTTTCTGGATTTTACCCTTTTTTCAGATGGCCCTTTTGACAGGGGGAAGTGAGACTTCATTGTAGTGCAGATTTCCTTTGCAAGCTTGCTTGGTTGGCCAAAAAGGGCGTATGCGTTTTTTCCTGAATATATTCAGGAAAAAACGCATACGCCCTTTTTGGCCAAGTGCATCATTGTGGACGTTCTGCCTCTTTTCCTATGCTTTCAATGCAATTCCAGTCTACCTCCTGAAATCGGTTTCCTGCAATTCTGCCCCGCTTTCAAGTCCTCTTGGCAGCCTTACTTCAGTCTATTTTTGGACGATAGCTGTCATTTATAACTCTGCAGGTTTGTGAATTACAGTGCCCCTGAGCTCCTTTCTTCAACTCGCTTTCTTTTGAGCTGGCCGCAACACCGCAGGATGGCTTCAGGCCCTAATCTGGTTCCGGTACGGCACGCTGAGCCTTTGGTTATTTCCTCTTCCTGGTGGGAAATGAGAGTTAAATTTGCCCGTCCAGACACCTCCAGCTAGCCTCTCATTGGTTCTCGCTATTCCTGTTCATCTTCCGCAGAAATTGCAAACTGGGCCAAACAGGAGGTTAAAGGGACTGACTCTCCAAGTCGGGAAAGTGTTAGTAAAGCGTCTGGAATGTTCCACCGAAGTACCAGGGGACGAAAACTGAGACATATTTGAACACGTCTCCCGATCACACGGTTGATCATACTCTAGGTTCCACATGCATGTTTTAGCTGAAGAAAGAATACCTTAAACCTGGAGAGTTGAGACCCGTGTAAGGGTACCATGCAATATGACTTCAAAGGGTCTTTATTTGCTCACCGAATCTCTCCAATCCTATCACTGCTGCGTTTATGACCCTTGTACACACGCTTGATTCTCTTTTGGAGACATAGCAATCCATAGGTTTTAAGATACTTACTAGTCAGGTATATTCTTAGGCGTTTAATATGGGGCGTGGAGTCCATTTCGTTGAGCAAGGAGTAGCTCTTGTCTATTCCATATTTGGCTTAAGGAACTTTATCTGTGCTCATTTCAATCTCTGGTTTTATGCAGCACCCCAACTCACCTTTCCACTTAAGCAAGCAGAAGTTGGTTTTCTAAATTTGAGACCCTGTTCTGTTTTGTAATTCCGTTCCTCTGTAGCAAAGTTTAAATTCCATGTATTAGTGATATTTTTTGATGTTTCTTTTTCTGTGTGACTTATTTCAGTTAGAATCACCATACCCGAATCCACTCATTATGCTGCTACGGGCCTGGTGACATAGATTTCATTGCTGAGTGATATTGCTTTGTACATGAGTACCACAACTCCTTTATCCATTTTTCACTTTCTGTGATATTGAACTTGTACGGTAAACGAGGTTCTTGTAAACACAGGCGTCCCAAACTTTGTGGTGGCTGTGTCTTTTTGATTTTAATTTCCCTAAGCTATAGGACCATAAGTGGAAGTGCACTAGGCTCTGTTGCTTTGTTTTTTAGATGTTTCAGGAAACACCATACACTTCTCCGGAGTGGCTGTTGGCAATTTACATCCCGCCCATCAGCATAACAAGGCTCCCAGTTCTCCATGTGCTGTCCTGCCTTTCTGGATTTTACAGTTTTTTCAGATGGCCCTTTTGACCGGGGGGAAGTGAGACTTCATTGTAGTGCAGATTTCCTTTGCAAGCTTGCTTGATTGGCCAAAAAGGGCGTATGCGTTTTTTCCTGAATTCAGGAAAAAACGCATACGCACTTTTTGGCCAAGTGCATCATTGTGGACGTTCTGCCTCTTTTCCTATGCTTTCAATGCAATTCCAGTCTACCTCCTGAAATCGGTTTCCTGCAATTCTGCCCCGCTTTCAATTCCTCTTGGCAGCCTTACTTCAGTCTATTTTTGGACGATAGCTGTCATTTATAACTCTGCAGGTTTGTGAATTACAGTGCCCCTGAGCTCCTTTCTTCAACTCGCTTTCTTTTGAGCTGGCCGCAACACCGCAGGATGGCTTCAGGCCCTAATCTGGTTCCGGTACGGCACGCTGAGCCTTTGATTATTTCCTCTTCGTGGTGGGAAATGAGAGTTAAATTTGCCCGTCCAGACACCTCCAGCTAGCCTCTCATTGGTTCTTGCTATTCCTGTTCATCTTCCGCAGAAATTGCAAACTGGGCCAAACAGGAGGTTAAAGGGACTGACTCTCCAAGTGGGGAGAGTGTTAGTAAAGCGTCTGGAATGTTGCACCCGAGTACCAGGGGAGGAAAACTGAGACATATTTGAACACGTCTCCCGATCACATGGTTGATCATACTCTGGGTTCCACATGCATGTTTTAGCTGAAGGAAGAATACCTAAAATCTGCGTAGTTGAAACCCGTGGAATGGGTACCATGCAATATGACTTCAAAGGGTCTTCATTTGCTCACTGAACCGCTCCAATCCTATCACTGCTGCGTTTATGCCCCTGTACACATTCTTGATTCTCTTTCGGAGACATAGCAATCTATAGGTTTTAAGATACTTACTAGTCAGGTACATTCTTAGGCGTTTAATATGGGGTGTTGAGTCCATTTCGTTGAGCAAGGAGTAGCTCTTGTCTATTCCATATTTGGCTTAAGGAACTTTATCTGTGCTCATTTCAATCTCTGGTTTTATGCAGCACCCCAACTCACCTTTCCCCTTAAGCAAGCATAAGTTTGTTTTCTAAATTTGAGACCCTGTTTTGTTTTGGAATGCAGTTCCTGTGTAGCCAAGTTTACATTCCGTGTATTAGTGATATCTTATGATGTTTCTTTTTCTGTGTGACTTATTTCAGTTAGAATCATCGTACCTGAATCCACTCATTATGCTGCTACGGGCCTGATGACATAAATTTCATTGCTGAGTGATACTGCATTGCACGTAAGTACCACAAGTTCTTTACCCATTTTTCACTTTCTGTGATATTGAACTTGTACGGTAAACGAGGTTCTTGTAAATGGAGGCGTCCCAAATGTTGGGGTGGCTGTGTCTTTTTGATTTTAATTTCCCTAAGCTATAGGACCATAAGTGGAAGTGCCCTAGGTTCTGTTGCTTTGTTTTTTAGATGTTTCAGGAAACACCATACACTTCTCCTGAGTGTCTGTTGGCTATTTACATCCCGCCCATCAGCATAACAAGGCTCCCAGTTCTCCATGGCCTGTTGCCTTTCTGGATTTTACACTTTTTTCAGATGGCCCTTTTGACCGGGGGGAAGTGAGACTTCATTTTAGTGCAGATTTCCTTTGCAAGCTTGCTTGGTTGGCCAAAAAGGGTGTATGCGTTTTTTCCTGAATATATTCAGGAAAAAACGCATACGCCCTTTTTGGCCAAGTGCATCATTGTGGACGTTCTGCCTCTTTTCCTATGCTTTCAATGCAATTCCAGTCTACCTCCTGAAATCGGTTTCCTGCAATTCTGACCGGCTTTCAAGTCCTCTTGGCAGCCTTACTTCAGTCTATTTTTGGACGATAGCTGTCATTTATAACTCTGCAGGTTTGTGAATTACAGTGCCCCTGAGCTCCTTTCTTCAACTCGCTTTCTTGTGACCTGGCCGCAACACCGCAGGATGGCTTCAGGCCCTAATCTGGTTCCGGCCCGGCATGCTGAGCCTTTGGTTAATTCCTCTTCCTGGTGGGAAATGAGAGTTAAATTTGCCCGTCCAGACACCTCCAGCTAGTCTCTCATTGGTTCTCGCTATTCCTGTTCATCTTCCGCAGAAATTGCAAACTGGGCCAAACAGGAGGTTAAAGGGACTGACTCTCCAAGTGGGGAGAGTGTTAGTAAAGCGTCTGGAATGTTGCACCCGAGTACCAGGGGAGGAAAACTGAGACATATTTGAACACGTCTCCCGTTCACATGGTTGGTCATACTTGGGTTCCACATGCATGTTTTAGCTGAAGGAAGAATACCTTAAACCTGTGTATTTGAAACCCGTGTAATGGGTACCATGCAATATGACTTCAAAGGGTCTTCATTTGCTCACCGAACCTCTCCAATCCTATCACTGCTGCGTTTATGCCCCTGTACACATGCTTGATTCTCTTTTGGATACATAGCAATCCATAGGTTTTAAGATACTTACTAGTCAGGTACATTCTTAGGCGTTTAATATGGGGTGTTGAGTCCATTTCGTTGAGCAAGGAGTAGCTCTTGTCTATTCCATATTTGGCTTAAGGAACTTTATCTGTGCTCATTTCAATCTCTGGTTTTATGCAGCACCCCAACTCACCTTTACCCTTAAGCAAGCATAAGTTCGTTTTCTAAATTTGAGACCCTGTTCTGTTCTGTAATTCAGTTCCTGTGTAGCCAAGTTTACATTCCGTTTATTACTGATATCTTATGATGTTTCTTTTTCTGTGTTACTTATTTCAGTTAGAATCATCATACCTGAATCCACTCATTGTGCTGCTAAGGGCCTGATGACACAGATTTCATTGCTGAGTGATATTGCTTTGTAAGTAAATACCACAACTTTTTTATCTATTTTTCACTTTCTGCGATGTTGAACTTGTATGGTAAACGAGGTTCTTGTAAACGGAGGCGTCCCAAACTTTGGGGTGGCTGTGTCTTTTTGATTTTAATTTCCCTAAGCTATAGGACCATAAATGGAAGTGCCCTAGGCTCTGTTGCTTTGTTTTTTAGATGTTTCAGGAAACACCATACACTTCTCCTGAGTTTCTGTTGGCAATTTACATCCCGCCCATCAGCATAACAAGGCTCCCAGTTCTCAATGGCCTGTTGCCTTTCTGGATTTTACACTTTTTTCAGATGGCCCTTTTGACCGGGGGGAAGTGAGACTTCATTGTAGTGCAGATTTCCTTTGCAAGCTTGCTTGGTTGGCCAAAAAGGGCGTATGCGTTTTTTCCTGAATATATTCAGGAAAAAACGCATACGCCCTTTTTGGCCAAGTGCATCATTGTGGACGTTCTGCCTCTTTTCCTATGCTTTCAATGCAATTCCAGTCTACCTCCTGAAATCGGTTTCCAGCAGTTCTGCCCCGCTTTCAAGTCCTCTTGGCAGCCTTACTTCAGTCTATTTTTGGACGATAGCTCTCATTTATAACTCTGCAGGTTTGTGAATTACAGTGCCCCTGAGCTCCTTTCTTCAACTCGCTTTCTTGTGAGCTGGCCGCAACACCGCAGGATGGCTTCAGGCCCTAATCTGGTTCCGGCCCGGCATGCTGAGCCTTTGGTTAATTCCTCTTCCTGGTGGGAAATGAGAGTTAAAGTTGCCCGTCCAGACACCTCCAGCTAGCCTCTCATTGGTTCTCGCTATTCCTGTTCATCTTCCGCAGAAATTGCAAACTGGGCCAAACAGGAGGTTAAAGGGACTGACTCTCCAAGTCGGGAGAGTGTTAGTAAAGCGTCTGGAATGTTGCACCCGAGTACCAGGGTACGAAAACTGAGACATATTTAAACACGTCTCCCGTTCACATGGTTGATCATACTCTGGGTTCCACATGCATGTTTTAGCTGAAGGAAGAATACCTTAAACATGGAGAGCTGAGACCCGTGTAATGGGTACCATGCAATATGACTTCAAAGGGTCTTCATTTGCTCACCGAACCTCTCCAATCCTATCACTGCTGCGTTTATGCCCCTGTACACACGCTTGATTCTCTTTTGGAGACATAGCAATCCATAGGTTTTAAGATACTTACTAGTCAGGTACATTCTTAGGCGTTTAATATGGGGTTTTGAGTCCATTTCATTGAGCAAGGAGTAGCTCTTGTCTATTCCATCTTTGGCTTAAGGAACTTTATCTGTGCTCATTTCAATCTCTGGTTTTATGCAGCACCCCAACTCACCTTTCCCCTTAAGCAAGCATAAGTTGGTTTTCTAAATTTGAGACCCTGTTCTGTTTTGGAATGCAGTTCCTGTGTAGCCAAGTTTACATTCCGTGTATTAGTGATATCTTATGATGTTTCTTTTTCTGTGTGACTTATTTCAGTTAGAATCATCGTACCTGAATCCACTCATTATGCTGCTACGGGCCTGATGACATAGATTTCATTGCTGAGTGATACTGCATTGTACGTAAGTACCACAAGTTCTTTATCCATTTTTCACTTTCTGCGATGCTGAACTTGTACTGTAAACGAGGTTCTTGTAAACAGAGGCGTCTCAAACTTTGGGGTAGCTGTGTCTTTTTGCTTTTAATTTCCCTAAGCTATAGGACCATAAGTGGAAGTGCCCTAGGCTCTGTTGCTTTGTTTTTTAGATGTTTCAGGAAACACCATACACTTCTCCCGAGTGGTTGTTGGCAATTTACATCCCGCCCATCAGCATAACAAGGCTCCCAGTTCTCCATGGCCTGTCCTGCCTTTCTGGAGTTTACACTTTTTTCAGATGGCCCTTTTGACCGGGGGGAAGTGAGACTTCATTGTAGTGCAGATTTCCTTTGCAAGCTTACTTGGTTGGCCAAAAAGGGCGTATGCGTTTTTTCCTGAATATATTCAGGAAAAAACGCATACGCCATTTTTGCCTAGTGCATCATTGTGGACGTTCTGCCTCTTTTCCTATGCTTTCAATGCAATTCCAGTCTACCTCCTGAAATCGGTTTCCTGCAATTCTGCCCCGCTTTCAAGTCCTCTTGGCAGCCTTACTTCAGTCTATTTTTGGACGATAGCTGTCATTTATAACTCTGCAGGTTTGTGAATTACAGTGCCCCTGAGCTCCTTTCTTCAACTCGCTTTCTTGTGACCTGGCCGCAACACCGCAGGATGGCTTCAGGCCCTAATCTGGTTCCGGCACGGCATGCTGAGCCTTTGGTTATTTCCTCTTCCTGGTGGGAAATGAGAGTTAAATTTGCCCGTCCAGACACCTCCAGGTAGTCTCTCATTGGTTCTCGCTATTCCTGTTCATCTTCCACAGAAATTGCAAACTGGGCCAAACAGGAGGTTAAAGGGACTGACTCTCCAAGTCGGGAGAGTGTTACTAAAGCGTCTGGAATGTTGTACCCGAGTACCAGGGGAGGAAAACTGAGACATATTTGAACACGTCTCCCGTTCACATGGTTGATCATACTTGGGTTCCACATGCATGTTTTAGCTGAAGGAAGAATACCTTAAACCTGTGTATTTGAAACCCGTGTAATGGGTACCATGCAATATGACTTCAAAGGGTCTTCATTTGCTCACCGAACCTCTCCAATCCTTTCACTGCTGCGTTTATGCCCGTGTACACATGCTTGATTCTCTTTCGGAGACATAGCAATCCATAGGTTTTAAGATACTTACTAGTCAGGTACATTCTTAGGCGTTTAATATGCGGTGTTGAGTCCATTTCGTTGAGCAAGGAGTAGCTCTTGTCTATTCCATATTTGGCTTAAGGAACTTTACCTGTGCTCATTTCAATCTCTGGTTTTATGCAGCACCCCAACTCACCTTTACCCTTAAGCAAGCATAAGTTGGTTTTCTAAATTTGAGACCCTGTTCTGTTCTGTAATTCAGTTCCTGTGTAGCCAAGTTTGCATTCCGTTTATTACTGATATCTTATGATGTTTCTTTTTCTGTGTGACTTATTTCAGTTAGAATCATCATACCTGAATCCACTCATTGTTCTGCTAAGGGCCTGATGACACAGATTTCATTGCTGAGTGATATTGCTTTGTAAGTAAATACCACAACTTTTTCATCTATTTTTCACTTTCTGCAATGTTGAACTTGTACGGTAAACGAGGTTCTTGTAAACGGAGGCGTCCCAAACTTTGGGGTGGCTGTGTCTTTTTGATTTTAATTTCCCTAAGCTATAGGACCATAAGTGGAAGTGCCCTAGGCTCTGTTGCTTTGTTTTTTAGATGTTTCAGGAAACACCATACACTTCTCCTGAGTGTCTGTTGGCAATTTACATCCCGCCCATCAGCATAACAAGGCTCCCAGTTCTCAATGGCCTGTTGCCTTTCTGGACTTTACACTTTTTTCAGATGGCCCTTTTGACCGGGGGGAAGTGAGACTTCATTGTAGTGCAGATTTCCTTTGCAAGTTTGCTTGGTTGGCCAAAAAGGGCGTATGCGTTTTTTCCTGAATATATTCAGGAAAAAACGCATACGCCCTTTTTGGCCAAGTGCATCATTGTGGACGTTCTGCCTCTTTTCCTATGCTTTCAATGCAATTCCAGTCTACCTCCTGAAATCGGTTTCCTGCAATTCTGCCCCGCTTTCAAGTCCTCTTGGCAGCCTTACTTCAGTCTATTTTTGGACGATAGCTGTCATTTATAACTCTGCAGGTTTGTGAATTACAGTGCCCCTGAGCTCCTTTCTTCAACTCGCTTTCTTTTGAGCTGGCCGCAACACCGCAGGATGGCTTCAGGCCCTAATCTGGTTCCGGCACGGCATGCTGAGCCTTTGGTTAATTGCTCTTCCTGGTGGGAAATGAGAGTTAAATTTGCCCGTCCAGACACCTCCAGCTAGCCGCTCATTGGTTCTCGCTATTCCTGTTCATCTTCCGCAGAAATTGCAAACTGGGCCAAACAGGAGGTTAAAGGGACTGACTCTCCAAGTCGGGAGAGTGTTAGTAAAGCGTCTGGAATGTTGCACCTGAGTACCAGGGGAGGAAAACTGAGACATATTTGAACACGTCTCCCATTCACATGGTTGATCATACTCTGGGTTCCACATGCATGTTTTAGCTGAAGGAAGAATACCTTAAACCTGGAGAGTTGAGACCCGTGTAATGGGTACCATGAAATATGACTTCAAAGGGTCTTCATTTGCTCACCGAACCTCTCCAATCCTATCACTGCTGCGTTTATGCCCCTGTACACATGCTTGATTCTCTTTTGGAGGCATAGCAATCCATAGGTTTTAAGATACTTACTAGTCAGGTACATTCTTAGGCGTTTAATATGGGGTTTTGAGTCCATTTCGTTGAGCAAGGAGTAGCTCTTGTCTATTCCATATTTGGCTTAAGGAACTTTATCTGTGCTCATTTCAATCTCTGGTTTTATGCAGCACCCCAACTCACCTTTCCCCTTAAGCAAGCGTAAGTTGGTTTTCTAAATTTGAGACCCTGTTCTGTTTTGGAATGCAGTTCCTGTGTAGCCAAGTTTACATTTCGTGTATTAGTGATATCTTATGATGTTTCTTTTTCTGTGTGACTTATTTCAGTTAGAATCATCGTACCTGAATCCACTCATTATGCTGCTACGGGCCTGATGACATAGATTTCATTGCTGAGTGATACTGCATTGTACGTAAGTACCACAAGTTCTTTATCCATTTTTCACTTTCTGCGATGTTGAACTTGTACTGTAAACGAGGTTCTTGTAAACAGAGGCGTCTCAAACTTTGGGGTAGCTGTGTCTTTTTGATTTTAATTTCCCTAAGCTATAGGACCATAAGTGGAAGTGCCCTAGGCTCTGTTGCTTTGTTTTTTAGATGTTTCAGGAAACACCATACACTTCTCCCGAGTGGTTGTTGGCTATTTACATCCCGCCCATCAGCATAACAAGGCTCCCAGTTCTCCATGGCCTGTCCTGCCTTTCTGGAGTTTACACTTTTTTCAGATGGCCCTTTTGACCGGGGGGAAGTGAGACTTCATTGTAGTGCAGATTTCCTTTGCAAGCTTGCTTGGTTGGCCAAAAAGGGCGTATGCATTTTTTCCTGAATATATTCAGGAAAAAACGCATACGCCCTTTTTGGCCAAGTGCATCATTGTGGACGTTCTGCCTCTTTTCCTATGCTTTCAATGCAATTCCAGTCTACCTCCTGAAATCGGTTTCCTGCAATTCTGCCCCGCTTTCAAGTCCTCTTGGCAGCCTTACTTCAGTCTATTTTTGGACGATAGCTGTCATTTATAACTCTGCAGGTTTGTGAATTACAGTGCCCCTGAGCTCCTTTCTTCAACTCGCTTTCTTGTGACCTGGCCGCAACACCGCAGGATGGCTTCAGGCCCTAATCTGGTTCCGGCACGGCATGCTGAGCCTTTGGTTATTTCCCCTTCCTGGTGGGAAATGAGAGTTAAATTTGCCCGTCCAGACACCTCCAGGTAGTCTCTCATTGGTTCTCGCTATTCCTGTTCATCTTCCACAGTAATTGCAAACTGGGCCAAACAGGAGGTTAAAGGGACTGACTCTCCATGTCGGGAGAGTGTTAGTAAAGCGTCTGGAATGTTGCACCCGAGTACCAGGGGAGGAAAACTGAGACATATTTGAACACGTCTCCCGTTCACATGGTTGATCTTACTTGGGTTCCACATGCATGTTTTAGCTGAAGGAAGAATACCTTAAACCTGTGTATTTGAAACCCGTGTAATGGGTACCATGCAATATGACTTCAAAGGGTCTTCATTTGCTCACCGAACCTCTCCAATCCTATCACTGCTGCGTTTATGCCCGTGTACACATGCTTGATTCTCTTTCGGAGACATAGCAATCCATAGGTTTTAAGATACTTACTAGTCAGGTACATTCTTAGGCGTTTAATATGCGGTGTTGAGTCCATTTCGTTGAGCAAGGAGTAGCTCTTGTCTATTCCATATTTGGCTTAAGGAACTTTATCTGTGCTCATTTCAATCTCTGGTTTTATGCAGCACCCCAACTCACCTTTACCCTTAAGCAAGCATAAGTTGGTTTTCTAAATTTGAGACCCTGTTCTGTTCTGTAATTCAGTTCCTGTGTAGCCAAGTTTACATTCCGTTTATTACTGATATCTTATGATGTTTCTTTTTCTGTGTGACTTATTTCAGTTAGAATCATCATACCTGAATCCACTCATTGTGCTGCTAAGGGCCTGATGACACAGATTTCATTGCTGAGTGATATTGCTTTGTAAGTAAATACCACAACTTTTTCATCTATTTTTCACTTTCTGCGATGTTGAACTTGTACGGTAAACGAGGTTTTTGTAAACGAAGGCGTCCCAAACTTTGGGGTGGCTGTGTCTTTTTGATTTTAATTTCCCTAAGCTATAGGACCATAAGTGGAAGTGCCCTAGGCTCTGTTGCTTTGTTTTTTAGATGTTTCAGGAAACACCATACACTTCTCCTGAGTTTCTGTTGGCAATTTACATCCCGCCCTTCAGCATAACAAGGCTCCCAGTTCTCAATGGCCTGTTGCCTTTCTGGATTTTACACTTTTTTCAGATGGCCCTTTTGACCAGGGGGAAGTGAGACTTCATTGTAGTGCAGATTTCCTTTGCAAGCTTGCTTGGTTGGCCAAAAAGGGCGTATGCGTTTTTTCCTGAATATATTCAGGAAAAAACGCATACGCCCTTTTTGGCCAAGTGCATCATTGTGGACGTTCTGCCTCTTTTCCTATGCTTTCAATGCAATTCCAGTCTACCTCCTGAAATCGGTTTCCTGCAGTTCTGCCCCGCTTTCAAGTCCTCTTGGCAGCCTTACTTCAGTCTATTTTTGGACGATAGCTCTCATTTATAACTCTGCAGGTTTGTGAATTACAGTGCCCCTGAGCTCCTTTCTTCAACTCGCTTTCTTGTGACCTGGCCGCAACACCGCAGGATGGCTTCAGGCCCTAATCTGGTTCCGGCACGGCATGCTGAGCCTTTGGTTAATTGCTCTTCCTGGTGGGAAATGAGAGTTAAATTTGCCCGTCCAGACACCTCCAGCTAGCCGCTCATTGGTTCTCGCTATTCCTGTTCATCTTCCGCAGAAATTGCAAACTGGGCCAAACAGGAGGTTAAAGGGACTGACTCTCCAAGTCGGGAGAGTGTTAGTAAAGCGTCTGGAATGTTGCACCTGAGTACCAGGGGAGGAAAACTGAGACATATTTGAACACGTCTCCCATTCACATGGTTGATCATACTCTGGGTTCCACATGCATGTTTTAGCTGAAGGAAGAATACCTTAAACCTGGAGAGTTGAGACCCGTGTAATGGGTACCATGAAATATGACTTCAAAGGGTCTTCATTTGCTCACCGAACCTCTCCAATCCTATCACTGCTGCGTTTATGCCCCTGTACACATGCTTGATTCTCTTTTGGAGGCATAGCAATCCATAGGTTTTAAGATACTTACTAGTCAGGTACATTCTTAGGCGTTTAATATGGGGTTTTGAGTCCATTTCGTTGAGCAAGGAGTAGCTCTTGTCTATTCCATATTTGGCTTAAGGAACTTTATCTGTGCTCATTTCAATCTCTGGTTTTATGCAGCACCCCAACTCACCTTTCCCCTTAAGCAAGCGTAAGTTGGTTTTCTAAATTTGAGACCCTGTTCTGTTTTGGAATGCAGTTCCTGTGTAGCCAAGTTTACATTTCGTGTATTAGTGATATCTTATGATGTTTCTTTTTCTGTGTGACTTATTTCAGTTAGAATCATCGTACATGAATCCACTCATTATGCTGCTACGGGCCTGATGACATAGATTTCATTGCTGAGTGATACTGCATTGTACGTAAGTACCACAAGTTCTTTATCCATTTTTCACTTTCTGCGATGTTGAACTTGTACTGTAAACGAGGTTCTTGTAAACAGAGGCGTCTCAAACTTTGGGGTAGCTGTGTCTTTTTGATTTTAATTTCCCTAAGCTATAGGACCATAAGTGGAAGTGCCCTAGGCTCTGTTGCTTTGTTTTTTAGATGTTTCAGGAAACACCATACACTTCTCCCGAGTGGTTGTTGGCTATTTACATCCCGCCCATCAGCATAACAAGGCTCCCAGTTCTCCATGGCCTGTCCTGCCTTTCTGGAGTTTACACTTTTTTCAGATGGCCCTTTTGACCGGGGGGAAGTGAGACTTCATTGTAGTGCAGATTTCCTTTGCAAGCTTGCTTGGTTGGCCAAAAAGGGCGTATGCATTTTTTCCTGAATATATTCAGGAAAAAACGCATACGCCCTTTTTGGCCAAGTGCATCATTGTGGACGTTCTGCCTCTTTTCCTATGCTTTCAATGCAATTCCAGTCTACCTCCTGAAATCGGTTTCCTGCAATTCTGCCCCGCTTTCAAGTCCTCTTGGCAGCCTTACTTCAGTCTATTTTTGGACGATAGCTGTCATTTATAACTCTGCAGGTTTGTGAATTACAGTGCCCCTGAGCTCCTTTCTTCAACTCGCTTTCTTGTGACCTGGCCGCAACACCGCAGGATGGCTTCAGGCCCTAATCTGGTTCCGGCACGGCATGCTGAGCCTTTGGTTATTTCCCCTTCCTGGTGGGAAATGAGAGTTAAATTTGCCCGTCCAGACACCTCCAGGTAGTCTCTCATTGGTTCTCGCTATTCCTGTTCATCTTCCACAGTAATTGCAAACTGGGCCAAACAGGAGGTTAAAGGGACTGACTCTCCATGTCGGGAGAGTGTTAGTAAAGCGTCTGGAATGTTGCACCCGAGTACCAGGGGAGGAAAACTGAGACATATTTGAACACGTCTCCCGTTCACATGGTTGATCTTACTTGGGTTCCACATGCATGTTTTAGCTGAAGGAAGAATACCTTAAACCTGTGTATTTGAAACCCGTGTAATGGGTACCATGCAATATGACTTCAAAGGGTCTTCATTTGCTCACCGAACCTCTCCAATCCTATCACTGCTGCGTTTATGCCCGTGTACACATGCTTGATTCTCTTTCGGAGACATAGCAATCCATAGGTTTTAAGATACTTACTAGTCAGGTACATTCTTAGGCGTTTAATATGCGGTGTTGAGTCCATTTCGTTGAGCAAGGAGTAGCTCTTGTCTATTCCATATTTGGCTTAAGGAACTTTATCTGTGCTCATTTCAATCTCTGGTTTTATGCAGCACCCCAACTCACCTTTACCCTTAAGCAAGCATAAGTTGGTTTTCTAAATTTGAGACCCTGTTCTGTTCTGTAATTCAGTTCCTGTGTAGCCAAGTTTACATTCCGTTTATTACTGATATCTTATGATGTTTCTTTTTCTGTGTGACTTATTTCAGTTAGAATCATCATACCTGAATCCACTCATTGTGCTGCTAAGGGCCTGATGACACAGATTTCATTGCTGAGTGATATTGCTTTGTAAGTAAATACCACAACTTTTTCATCTATTTTTCACTTTCTGCGATGTTGAACTTGTACGGTAAACGAGGTTCTTGTAAACGGAGGCGTCCCAAACTTTGGGGTGGCTGTGTCTTTTTGATTTTAATTTCCCTAAGCTATAGGACCATAAGTGGAAGTGCCCTAGGCTCTGTTGCTTTGTTTTTTAGATGTTTCAGGAAACACCATACACTTCTCCTGAGTTTCTGTTGGCAATTTACATCCCGCCCTTCAGCATAACAAGGCTCCCAGTTCTCAATGGCCTGTTGCCTTTCTGGATTTTACACTTTTTTCAGATGGCCCTTTTGACCAGGGGGAAGTGAGACTTCATTGTAGTGCAGATTTCCTTTGCAAGCTTGCTTGGTTGGCCAAAAAGGGCGTATGCGTTTTTTCCTGAATATATTCAGGAAAAAACGCATACGCCCTTTTTGGCCAAGTGCATCATTGTGGACGTTCTGCCTCTTTTCCTATGCTTTCAATGCAATTCCAGTCTACCTCCTGAAATCGGTTTCCTGCAGTTCTGCCCCGCTTTCAAGTCCTCTTGGCAGCCTTACTTCAGTCTATTTTTGGACGATAGCTCTCATTTATAACTCTGCAGGTTTGTGAATTACAGTGCCCCTGAGCTCCTTTCTTCAACTCGCTTTCTTGTGACCTGGCCGCAACACCGCAGGATGGCTTCAGGCCCTAATCTGGTTCCGGCACGGCATGCTGAGCCTTTGGTTAATTGCTCTTCCTGGTGGGAAATGAGAGTTAAATTTGCCCGTCCAGACACCTCCAGCTAGCCGCTCATTGGTTCTCGCTATTCCTGTTCATCTTCCGCAGAAATTGCAAACTGGGCCAAACAGGAGGTTAAAGGGACTGACTCTCCAAGTCGGGAGAGTGTTAGTAAAGCGTCTGGAATGTTGCACCTGAGTACCAGGGGAGGAAAACTGAGACATATTTGAACACGTCTCCCATTCACATGGTTGATCATACTCTGGGTTCCACATGCATGTTTTAGCTGAAGGAAGAATACCTTAAACCTGGAGAGTTGAGACCCGTGTAATGGGTACCATGAAATATGACTTCAAAGGGTCTTCATTTGCTCACCGAACCTCTCCAATCCTATCACTGCTGCGTTTATGCCCCTGTACACATGCTTGATTCTCTTTTGGAGGCATAGCAATCCATAGGTTTTAAGATACTTACTAGTCAGGTACATTCTTAGGCGTTTAATATGGGGTTTTGAGTCCATTTCGTTGAGCAAGGAGTAGCTCTTGTCTATTCCATATTTGGCTTAAGGAACTTTATCTGTGCTCATTTCAATCTCTGGTTTTATGCAGCACCCCAACTCACCTTTCCCCTTAAGCAAGCGTAAGTTGGTTTTCTAAATTTGAGACCCTGTTCTGTTTTGGAATGCAGTTCCTGTGTAGCCAAGTTTACATTTCGTGTATTAGTGATATCTTATGATGTTTCTTTTTCTGTGTGACTTATTTCAGTTAGAATCATCGTACATGAATCCACTCATTATGCTGCTACGGGCCTGATGACATAGATTTCATTGCTGAGTGATACTGCATTGTACGTAAGTACCACAAGTTCTTTATCCATTTTTCACTTTCTGCGATGTTGAACTTGTACTGTAAACGAGGTTCTTGTAAACAGAGGCGTCTCAAACTTTGGGGTAGCTGTGTCTTTTTGATTTTAATTTCCCTAAGCTATAGGACCATAAGTGGAAGTGCCCTAGGCTCTGTTGCTTTGTTTTTTAGATGTTTCAGGAAACACCATACACTTCTCCCGAGTGGTTGTTGGCTATTTACATCCCGCCCATCAGCATAACAAGGCTCCCAGTTCTCCATGGCCTGTCCTGCCTTTCTGGAGTTTACACTTTTTCAGATGGCCCTTTTGACCGGGGGGAAGTGAGACTTCATTGTAGTGCAGATTTCCTTTGCAAGCTTGCTTGGTTGGCCAAAAAGGGCGTATGCATTTTTTCCTGAATATATTCAGGAAAAAACGCATACGCCCTTTTTGGCCAAGTGCATCATTGTGGACGTTCTGCCTCTTTTCCTATGCTTTCAATGCAATTCCAGTCTACCTCCTGAAATCGGTTTCCTGCAATTCTGCCCCGCTTTCAAGTCCTCTTGGCAGCCTTACTTCAGTCTATTTTTGGACGATAGCTGTCATTTATAACTCTGCAGGTTTGTGAATTACAGTGCCCCTGAGCTCCTTTCTTCAACTCGCTTTCTTGTGACCTGGCCGCAACACCGCAGGATGGCTTCAGGCCCTAATCTGGTTCCGGCACGGCATGCTGAGCCTTTGGTTATTTCCCCTTCCTGGTGGGAAATGAGAGTTAAATTTGCCCGTCCAGAAACCTCCAGGTAGTCTCTCATTGGTTCTCGCTATTCCTGTTCATCTTCCACAGTAATTGCAAACTGGGCCAAACAGGAGGTTAAAGGGACTGACTCTCCAAGTCGGGAGAGTGTTAGTAAAGCGTCTGGAATGTTGCACCCGAGTACCAGGGGAGGAAAACTGAGACATATTTGAACACGTCTCCCGTTCACATGGTTGATCTTACTTGGGTTCCACATGCATGTTTTAGCTGAAGGAAGAATACCTTAAACCTGTGTATTTGAAACCCGTGTAATGGGTACCATGCAATATGACTTCAAAGGGTCTTCATTTGCTCACCGAACCTCTCCAATCCTATCACTGCTGCGTTTATGCCCGTGTACACATGCTTGATTCTCTTTCGGAGACATAGCAATCCATAGGTTTTAAGATACTTACTAGTCAGGTACATTCTTAGGCGTTTAATATGCGGTGTTGAGTCCATTTCGTTGAGCAAGGAGTAGCTCTTGTCTATTCCATATTTGGCTTAAGGAACTTTATCTGTGCTCATTTCAATCTCTGGTTTTATGCAGCACCCCAACTCACCTTTACCCTTAAGCAAGCATAAGTTGGTTTTCTAAATTTGAGACCCTGTTCTGTTCTGTAATTCAGTTCCTGTGTAGCCAAGTTTACATTCCGTTTATTACTGATATCTTATGATGTTTCTTTTTCTGTGTGACTTATTTCAGTTAGAATCATCACACCTGAATACACTCATTGTGCTGCTAAGGGCCTGATGACACAGATTTCATTGCTGAGTGATATTGCTTTGTAAGTAAATACCACAACTTTTTCATCTATTTTTCACTTTCTGCGATGTTGAACTTGTACGGTAAATGAGGTTCTTGTAAACGGAGGCGTCCCAAACTTTGGGGTGGCTGTGTCTTTTTGATTTTAATTTCCCTAAGCTATAGGACCATAAGTGGAAGTGCCCTAGGCTCTGTTGCTTTGTTTTTTAGATGTTTCAGGAAACACCATACACTTCTCCTGAGTTTCTGTTGGCAATTTACATCCGGCCCTTCAGCATAACAAGGCTCCCAGTTCTCAATGGCCTGTTGCCTTTCTGGATTTTACACTTTTTTCAGATGGCCCTTTTGACCGGGGGGAAGTGAGACTTCATTGTAGTGCAGATTTCCTTTGCAAGCTTGCTTGGTTGGCCAAAAAGGGCGTATGCGTTTTTTCCTGAATATATTCAGGAAAAAACGCATACGCCCTTTTTGGCCAAGTGCATCATTGTGGACGTTCTGCCTCTTTTCCTATGCTTTCAATGCAATTCCAGTCTACCTCCTGAAATCGGTTTCCTGCAGTTCTGCCCCGCTTTCAAGTCCTCTTGGCAGCCTTACTTCAGTCTATTTTTGGACGATAGCTCTCATTTATAACTCTGCAGGTTTGTGAATTACAGTGCCCCTGAGCTCCTTTCTTCAACTCGCTTTCTTGTGACCTGGCCGCAACACCGCAGGATGGCTTCAGGCCCTAATCTGGTTCCGGCACGGCATGCTGAGCCTTTGGTTAATTCCTCTTCCTGGTGGGAAATGAGAGTTAAATTTGCCCGTCCAGACACCTCCAGCTAGCCTCTCATTGGTTCTCGCTATTCCTGTTCATCTTCCGCAGAAATTGCAAACTGGGCCAAACAGGAGGTTAAAGGGACTGACTCTCCAAGTCGGGAGAGTGTTAGTAAAGCGTCTGGAATGTTGCACCCGAGTACCAGGGTACGAAAACTGAGACATATTTGAACACGTCTCCCGTTCACATGGTTGATCATACTCTGGGTTCCACATGCATGTTTTAGCTGAAGGAAGAATACCTTAAACCTGGAGAGCTGAGACCCGTGGAATGGGTACCATGCAATATGACTTCAAAGGGTCTTCATTTGCTCACCGAACCTCTCCAATCCTATCACTGCTGCGTTTATGCCCCTGTACACATGCTTGATTCTCTTTTGGAGACATAGCAATCCATAGGTTTTAAGATACTTACTAGTCAGGTACATTCTTAGGCGTTTAATATGGGGTTTTGAGTCCATTTTGTTGAGCAAGGAGTAGCTCTTGTCTATTCCATCTTTGGCTTAAGGAACTTTATCTGTGCTCATTTCAATCTCTGGTTTTATGCAGCACCCCAACTCACCTTTCCCCTTAAGCAAGCATAAGTTGGTTTTCTAAATTTGAGACCCTGTTCTGTTTTGGAATGCAGTTCCTGTGTAGCCAAGTTTACATTCCGTGTATTAGTGATATCTTATGATGTTTCTTTTTCTGTGTGACTTATTTCAGTTAGAATCATCGTACCTGAATCCACTCATTATGCTGCTACGGGCCTGATGACATAGATTTCATTGCTGAGTGATACTCGATTGTACGTAAGTTCCACAAGTTCTTTATCCATTTTTCACTTTCTGTGATATTGAACTTGTACGGTAAACGAGGTTCTTGTAAACGGAGGCGTCCCAAACTTTGGGGTGGCTGTGTCTTTTTGATTTTAATTTCCCTAAGCTATAGGACCATAAGTGGAAGTGCGCTAGGCTCTGTTGCTTTGTTTTTTAGATGTTTCAGGAAACACCATACACTTCTCCCGAGTGTCTGTTGGCAATTTACATCCCGCCCATCAGCATAACAAGGCTCCCAGTTCTCCATGGCCTGTCCTGCCTTTCTGGATTTTACACTTTTCTCAGATGGCCCTTTTGACTGGGGGGAAGTGAGACTTCATTGTAGTGCAGATTTCCTTTGCAAGTTTGCTTGGTTGGCCAAAAAGGGCGTATGCGTTTTTTCCTGAATATATTCAGGAAAAAACGCATACGCCCTTTTGACCAAGTGCATCATTGTGGACGTTCTGCCTCTTTTCCTATGCTTTCAATGCAATTCCAGTCTACCTCCTGAAATCGGTTTCCTGCAATTCTGCCCCGCTTTCAAGTCCTCTTGGCAGCCTTACTTCAGTATATTTTTGGACGATAGCTGTCATTTATAACTCTGCAGGTTTGTGAATTACAGTGCCCCTGAGCTCCTTTCTTCAACTCGCTTTCTTGTGACCTGGCCGCAACACCACAGGATGGCTTCAGGCCCTAATCTGGTTCCGGCACGGCACGCTGAGCCTTTGGTTAATTCCTCTTCCTGGTGGGAAATGAGAGTTAAATTTGCCCGTCCAGACACCTCCAGCTAGTCTCTCATTGGTTCTCGCTATTCCTGTTCATCTTCCGCAGAAATTGCAAACTGGGCCAAACAGGAGGTTAAAGGGACTGACTCTCCAAGTCGAGGGAGTGTTAGTAAAGCATCTGGAATGTTGCACCCGAGTACCAGGGTACGAAACATGAGACATATTTGAACACGTCTCCCGGTCACATGGTTGATCATACTCTAGGTTCCACATGCATGTTTTAGCTGAAGGAAGAATACCTTAAACCTGGGTAGTTGAAACCCGTGGAATGGGTACCATGCAATATGACTTCAAAGGGTCTTCATTTGCTCACCGAACCTCTCCAATCCTATCACTGCTGCGTTTATGCCCGTGTACACATGCTTGATTCTCTTTCGGAGACATAGCAATCCATAGGTTTTAAGATACTTACTAGTCAGGTACGTTCTTAGGCGTTTAATATGCGGTGTTGAGTCCATTTCGTTGAGCAAGGAGTAGCTCTTGTCTATTCCATATTTGGCTTAAGGAACTTTATCTGTGCTCATTTCAATCTCTGGTTTTATGCAGCACCCCAACTCACCTTTCCCCTTAAGGAAGCATAAGTTGGTTTTCTAAATATGAGACCCTGTTCTGTTCTGTAATTGAGTTCCTGTGTAGCCAAGTTTACATTCCATGTATTACTGATATCTTATGATGTTTCTTTTTCTGTGTGACTTATTTCAGTTAGAATCATCATACCTGAATCCACTCATTGTGCTGCTAAGGGCCTGATGACATAGATTTCATTGCTGAGTGATACTGCATTGTACGTAAGTACCACAAGTTCTTTATCCATTTTTCACTTTCTGTGATATTGAACTTGTACGGTAAACGAGGTTCTTGTAAACAGAGGCGTCCCAGATTTTGGGGTGGCTGTGTCTTTTTGATTTTAATTTCCCTAAGCTATAGGACCATAAGTGGAAGTGCCCTAGGCTCTGTTGCTTTGTTTTTTAGATGTTTCAGGAAACACCATACACTTCTCCCGAGTGGTTGTTGGCAATTTACATCCCGCCCATCAGCATAACAAGGCTCCCAGTTCTCCATGGCCTGTCCTGCCTTTCTGGATTTTACACTTTTTTCAGATGACCCTTTTGACCGGGGGGAAGTGAGACTTCATTGTAGTGCAGATTTCCTTTGCAAGCTTGCTTGGTTGGCCAAAAAGGGCGTATGCGTTTTTTCCTGAATATATTCAGGAAAAAACGCATACGCCCTTTTTGGCCAAGTGCATCATTGTGGACGTTCTACCTCTTTTCCTATGCTTTCAATGCAATTCCAGTCTACCTCCTGAAATCGGTTTCCTGCAATTCTGCCCCGCTTTCAAGTCCTCTTGGCAGCCTTACTTCAGTCTATTTTTGGATGATAGCTGTCATTTATAACTCTGCAGGTTTGTGAATTACAGTGTCCCTGAGCTCCTTTCTTCAACTTGCTTTCTTGTGACCTGGCCGCAACACCGCAGGATGGCTTCAGGCCCTAATCTGGTTCCGGTACGGCACGCTGATCCTTTGGTTATTTCCTCTTTCTGGTGGGAAATGAGAGTTAAATTTGCCCATCCAGACACCTCCAGCTAGTCTCTGATTGGTTCTCGCTATTACTGTTCATCTTCCGCAGAAATTGCAAACTGGGCCAAACAGGAGGTTAAAGGCGCTGACTCTCCAAGTGGGGAGAGTGTTAGTAAAGCGTCTGGAAAGATGCACCCGAGTACCAGGGGAGGAAAACTGAGACATATTTGAACACGTCTCCCATTCACATGGTTGATCATACTTGGGTTCCACATGCATGTTTTAGCTGAAGGAAGAATACCTTAAACCTGGAGAGTTAAGACCCGTGTAATGGGTACCATGCAATATGACTACAAAGGGTCTTCATTTGCTCACCGAACCTCTCCAATCCTATCACTGCTGCGTTTATGCCCCTGTACACATGCTTGATTCTCTTTCGGAGACATAGCAATCCATAGCTTTTAAGATACTTACTAGTCAGGTACATTCTTAGGCGTTTAATATGCGGTGTTGAGTCCATTTCGTTGAGCAAGGAGTAGCTCTTGTCTATTCCATATTTGGCTTAAGGAACTTTATCTGTGCTCATTTCAATCTCTGGTTTTATGCAGCACCCCAACTCACCTTTACCCTTAAGCAAGCATAAGTTGCTTTTCTAAATTTGAGACCTTGTTCTATTCTGTAATTCAGTTCCTGTGTAGCCAAGTTTACATTCCGTGTATTACTGATATCTTATGATGTTTCTTTTTCTGTGTGACTTATTTCAGTTAGAATCATCATACCTGAATCCACTCATTGTGCTTCTAAGGGCCTGATGACACAGATTTCATTGCTGAGTGATATTGCTTTGTAAGTAAATACCACAACTTCTTTATACATTTTTCACTTTCTGAGATGTTGAACTTGTACTGAAAACGGGGTTCTTGTAAACAGAGCCGTTCCAAACTTTGGGGTGGCTGTGTCTTTTTGATTTCAATTTCCCTAAGCTATAGGACCATAAGTGGAAGTGCCCTAGGCTCTGTTGCTTTGTTTTTTAGATGTTTCAGGAAACACTATACACTTCTCCCGAGTGTCTGTTGGCAATTTACATCCCGCCCATCAGCATAACAAGGCTCCCAGTTCTCCATGGCCTGTTCTGCCTTTCTGGATTTTACACTTTTTTAAGATGGCCCTTTTGACCCGTGGGAAGTGAGACTTCATTGTAGTGCAGATTTCCTTTGCAAGCTTGCTTGGTTGGCCAAAAAGGGCGTATGCGTTTTTTCCTGAATATATTCAGGAAAAAACGCATACGCCCTTTTTGGCCAAGTGCATCATTGTGGACCTTCTGCCTCTTTTCCTATGCTTTCAATGCAATTCCAGTCTACCTCCTGAAATCGGTTTCCTGAAATTCTGCCCCGCTTTCAAGTCCTCTTGGCAGCCTTACTTCAGTCTATTTTTGGACGATAGCTGTCATTTATAACTCTGCAGGTTTGTGAATTGCAGTGCCCCTGAGCTCCTTTCTTCAACTCGCTTTCTTGTGACCTGGCCGCAACACCGCAGGATGGCTTCAGGCCCTAATCTGGTTCCGGCATGGCACGCTGAGCCTTTGGTTAATTCCTCTTCCTGGTGGGAAATGAGAGTTAAATTTGCCCGTCCAGATACCTCCAGCTAGTCTCTCATTGGTTCTCGCTATTCCTGTTCATCTTCCGCAGAAATTGCAAACTGGGCCAAACAGGAGGTTAAAGGGACTGACTCTCCAAGTCGGGAGAGTGTTAGTAAAGCGTCTGGAATGTTACACCCGAGTACCAGGGTACGAAAACTGAGACATATTTGAACACGACTCCCGTTCACATGGTTGATCATACTCTGGGTTCCACATGCATGTTTTAGCTGAAGGAAGAATACCTTAAACCTGGAGAGTTGAGACCCGTGTAATTGGTACCATGCAATATGACTTCAAAGGGTCTTCATTTGCTCACCGATCCTCTCCAATCCTATCACTGCTGCGTTTATGCCCCTGTACACACGCTTGATTCTCTTTTGGAGACATAGCAATCCATAGGTTTTAAGATACTTACTAGTCAGGTACATTCTTAGGCGTTTAATATGCGGTGTTGAGTCCATTTCGTTGAGCAAGGAGTAGCTCTTGTCTATTCCATATTTGGCTTAAGGAACTTTATCTGTGCTCATTTCAATCTCTGGTTTTATGCAGCACCCCAACTCACCTTTACCCTTAAGCAAGCATAAGTTGGTTTTCTAAATTTGAGACCCTGTTCTGTTCTGTAATTCAGTTCCTGTGTAGCCAAGTTTACATTCCGTGTATTACTGATATCTTATGATGTTTCTTTTTCTGTGTGACTTATTTCAGTTAGAATCATCATACCTGAATCCACTCATTGTGATGCTAAGGGCCTGATGACATAGATTTCATTGCTGAGTGATATTGCTTTGTAAGTAAATACCACAACTTCTTTATCCATTTTTCACTTTCTGCGATGTTGAACTTGTACTGTAAATGAGGTTCTTGTAAACAGAGGCGTCCCAAACTTTGGGGTGGCTGTGTCTTTTTGATTTTAATTTCCCTAAGCTATAGGACCATAAGTGGCAGTGCCCTAGGCTCTGTTGCTTTGTTTTTTAGATGTTTCAGGAAACACCATACACTTCTCCCGAGTGTCTGTTGGCAATTTACATCCCGCCCATCAGCATAACAAGGCTCCCAGTTCTCCATGGCCTGTCCTGCCTTTCTGGATTTTACACTTTTTTCAGATGGCCCTTTTGACCGGGGGGAAGTGAGACTTCATTGTAGTGCAGATTTCCTTTGCAAGCTTGCTTGGTTGGCCAAAAAGGGCGTATGCGTTTTTTCCTGAATATATTCAGGAAAAAACCCATACGCCCTTTTTGACCAATTGCATCATTGTAGACGTTCTGCCTCTTTTGCTATGCTTTCAATGCAATTCCATTCTACCTCCTGAAATCGGTTTCCTGCAATTCTGCCCCGCTTTCAAGTCCTCTTGGCAGCCTTACTTCAGTCTATTTTTGGACGATAGCTGTCATTTATAACTCTGCACGTTTGTGAATTACAGGGCCCCTGAGCTCCTTTCTTCAACTCGCTTTCTTGTGACCTGGCCGCAACACCGCAGGATGGCTTCAGGCCCTAATCTGGTTCCGGCCCGGCATGCTGAGCCTTTGGTTAATTCCTCTTCCTGGTGGGAAATGAGAGTTAAATTTGCCCGTCCAGACACCTCCAGCTAGTCTCTCATTGGTTCTCGCTATTCCTGTTCATCTTCCGCAGAAATTGCAAACTGGGCCAAACAGGAGGTTAAAGGGACTGACTCTCCAAGTGGGGAGAGTGTTAGTAAAGCATCTGGAATGTTGCACCCGAGTACCAGGGGAGGAAAACTGAGACATATTTGAACACGTCTCCCGATCACATGGTTGATCATACTCTAGGTTCCACATGCATGTTTTAGCTGAAGGAAGAATACCTTAAACCTGGAGAGTTAAGACTCGTGTAATGGGTACCATGCAATATGACTTCAAAGGGTCTTCATTTGCTCACCGAACCTCTCCAATCCTATCACTGCTGCGTTTATGCCCCTGTACACATGCTTGATTCTCTTTCGGAGACATAGCAATCCATAGGTTTTAAGATACTTACTAGTCAGGTACATTCTTAGGCGTTTAATATGCGGTGTTGAGTCCATTTCGTTGAGCAAGGAGTAGCTCTTGTCTATTCCATATTTGACTTAAGGAACTTTATCTGTGCTCATTTCAATCTCTGGTTTTATGCAGCACCCCAACTCACCTTTCCCCTTAAGCAAGCATAAGTTGGTTTTCTAAATTTGAGACCCTGTTCTGTTCTGTAATTCAGTTCCTGTGTAGCCAAGTTTACATTCCGTGTATTACTGATATCTTATGATGTTTCTTTTTCTGTGTGACTTACTTCAGTTAGAATCATCATACCTGAATCCACTCATTGTGCTGCTAAGGGCCTGATGACACAGATTTCATTGCTGAGTGATATTGCTTTGTAAGTAAATACCACAACTTCTTTATCCATTTTTCACCTTCTGCGATGTTGAACTTGTACTGTAAACGAGGTTCTTTTAAACGGAGCCGTTCCAAACTTTGGGGTGGCTGTGTCTTTTTGATTTTAATTTCCCTAAGCTATAGGACCATAAGTGGAAGTGCCCTAGGTTCTGTTGCTTTGTTTTTTAGATGTTTCAGGAAACACCATACACTTCTCCCGAGTGGTTGTTGGCAATTTACATCCCGCCCATCAGCATAACAAGGCTCCCAGTTCTCCATGGCCTGTCCTGCCTTTCTGGATTTTACACTTTTTTCAGATGGCCCTTTTGACCGGGGGGAAGTGAGACTTCATTGTAGTGCAGATTTCCTTTGCAAGCTTGCTTGGTTGGCCAAAAAGGGCGTATGCGTTTTTTCCTGAATATATTCAGGAAAAAACGCATACGCCCTTTTTGGCCAAGTGCATCATTGTGGACGTTCTGCCTCTTTTCCTATGCTTTCAATGCAATTCCAGTCTACCTCCTGAAATCGGTTTCCTGCAATTCTGCCCCGCTTTCAAGTCCTCTTGGCAGCCTTACTTCAGTCTATTTTTGGACGATAGCTGTCATTTATAACTCTGCAGGTTTGTGAATTACAGTGCCCCTGAGCTCCTTTCTTCAACTCGCTTTCTTTTGAGCTGGCCGCAACACCGCAGGATGGCTTCAGGCCCTAATCTGGTTCCGGCACGGCACGCTGAGCCTTTGGTTAATTCCTCTTCCTGGTGGGAAATGAGAGTTAAATTTGCCCGTCCAGACACCTCCAGCTAGCCTCTCATTGGTTCTCGCTATTCCTGTTCATCTTCCGCAGAAATTGCAAACTGGGCCAAACAGGAGGTTAAAGGGACTGACTCTCCAAGTGGGGAGAGTGTTAGTAAAGCGTCTGGAATGTTGCACCCGACTACCAGGGTACGAAAACTGAGACATATTTGAACACGTCTCCCGATCACATGGTTGATCATACTCTAGGTTCCACATGCATGTTTTAGCTGAAGGAAGAATACCTTAAACCTGGGTAGTTGAAACCCGTGGAATGGGTACCATGCAATATGACTTCAAAGGGTCTTCATTTGCTCACCGAACCTCTCCAATCCTATCACTGCTGCGTTTATGCCCCTGTACACATGCTTGATTCTCTTTCGGAGACATAGCGATCCATAGGTTTTAAGATACTTACTAGTCAGGTACATTCTTAGGCGTTTAATATGCGGTGTTGAGTCCATTTCGTTGAGCAAGGAGTAGCTCTTGTCTATTCCATATTTGACTTAAGGAACTTTATCTGTGCTCATTTCAATCTCTGGTTTTATGCAGCACCCCAACTCACCTTTCCCCTTAAGCAAGCATAAGTTGGTTTTCTAAATTTGAGACCCTGTTCTGTTCTGTAATTCAGTTCCTGTGTAGCCAAGTTTACATTCCGTGTATTACTGATATCTTATGATGTTTCTTTTTCTGTGTGACTTATTTCAGTTAGAATCATCATACCTGAATCCACTCATTGTGCTGCTAAGGGTCTGATGACATAGATTTCATTGCTGAGTGATATTGCTTTGTAAGTATATACCACAACTTCTTTATCCATTTTTCACTTTCTGCGATGTTGAACTTGTACTGTAAATGAGGTTCTTGTAAACAGAGGCGTCCCAAACTTTGGGGTGGCTGTGTCTTTTTGATTTTAATTTCCCTAAGCTATAGGACTATAAGTGGCAGTGCCCTAGGCTCTGTTGCTTTGTTTTTTATATGTTTCAGGAAACACCATACACTTCTCCCGAGTGTCTGTTGGCAATTTACATCCCGCCCATCAGCATAACAAGGCTCCCAGTTCTCCATGGCCTGTCCTGCCTTTCTGGATTTTACACTTTTTTCAGATGGCCCTTTTGACCGGGGGGAAGTGAGACTTCATTGTAGTGCAGATTTCCTTTGCAAGCTTGCTTAGTTGGCCAAAAAGGGCGTATGCGTTTTTTCCTGAATATATTCAGGAAAAAACGCATACGCCCTTTTTGGCCAAGTGCATCATTGTGGACGTTCTGCCTCTTTTCCTATGCTTTCAATGCAATTCCAGTCTACCTCCTGAAATCGGTTTCCTGCAATTCTGCCCCGCTTTCAAGTCCTCTTGGCAGCCTTACTTCAGTATATTTTTGGACGATAGCTGTCATTTATAACTCTGCAGGTTTGTGAATTACAGTGCCCCTGAGCTCCTTTCTTCAACTCGCTTTCTTTTGAGCTGGCCGCAACACCGCAGGATGGCTTCAGGCCCTAATCTGGTTCCGGCCCGGCATGCTGAGCCTTTGGTTAATTCCTCTTCCTGGTGGGAAATGAGAGTTAAATTTGCCCGTCCAGACACCTCCAGCTAGCCTCTCATTGGTTCTCGCTATTCCTGTTCATCTTCCGCAGAAATTGCAAACTGGGCCAAACAGGAGGTTAAAGGGACTGACTCTCCAAGTGGGGAGAGTGTTAGTAAAGCGTCTGGAATGTTGCACCCGAGTACCAGGGGAGGAAAACTGAGACATATTTGAACACGTCTCCCGATCACATGGTTGATCATACTCTAGGTTCCACATGCATGTTTTAGCTGAAGGAAGAATACCTTAAACCTAGGTAGTTGAAACCCGTGGAATGGGTACCATGCAATATGACTTCAAAGGGTCTTCATTTGCTCACCGAACCTCTCCAATCCTATCACTGCTGCGTTTATGCCCCTGTACACATGCTTGATTCTCTTTCGGAGACATAGCAATCCATAGGTTTTAAGATACTTACTAGTCAGGTACATTCTTAGGCATTAATATGGGGTGTTGAGTCCATTTCGTTGAGCAAGGAGTAGCTCTTGTCTATTCCATATTTGGCTTAAGGAACTTTATCTGTGCTCATTTCAATCTCTGGTTTTATGCAGCACCCCAACTCACCTTTCCCCTTAAGCAAGCATAAGTTGGTTTTCTAAATTTGAGACCCTGTTCTGTTTTGGAATGCAGTTCCTGTGTAGCCAAGTTTACATTCCGTGTATTAGTGATATCTTATGATGTTTCTTTTTCTGTGTGACTTATTTCAGTTAGAATCATCGTACCTGAATCCACTCATTGTGCTGCTACGGGCCTGATGACATAGATTTCATTGCTGAGTGATACTGCATTGTACGTAAGTACCACAAGTTCTTTATCCATTTTTCACTTTCTGTGTTATTGAACTTGTACGGTAAACGAGGTTCTTGTAAACGGAGGCGTCCCAAACTTTGGGGTGGCTGTGTCTTTTCGATTTTAATTTCCCTAAGCTTTAGGACCATAAGTGGAAGTGCCCTAGGTTCTGTTGCTTTGTTTTTTAGATGTTTTAGGAAACACCATACACTTCTCCCAAGTGTCTGTTGGCAATTTACATCCCGCCCATCAGCATAACAAGGCTCCCAGTTCTCCATGGCCTGTCCTGCCTTTCTGGATTTTACACTTTTTTCAGATGGCCCTTTTGACCGGGGGGAAGTGAGACTTCATTGTAGTGCAGATTTCCTTTGCAAGCTTGCTTGGTTGGCCAAAAAGGGCGTATGCGTTTTTTCCTGAATATATTCAGGAAAAAACGCATACGCCCTTTTTGGCCAAGTGCATCATTGTGGACGTTCTGCCTCTTTTCCTATGCTTTCAATGCAATTCCAGTCTACCTCCTGAAATCGGTTTCCTGCAATTCTGCCCCGCTTTCAAGTCCTCTTGGCAGCCTTACTTCAGTCTATTTTTGGATGATAGCTGTCATTTATAACTCTGCAGGTTTGTGAATTACAGTGCCCCTGAGCTCCTTTCTTCAACTCGCTTTCTTTTGAGCTGGCCGCAACACCACAGGATGGCTTCAGGCCCTAATCTGGTTCCGGTACGGCACGCTGAGCCTTTGGTTATTTCCTCTTCCTGGTGGGAAATGAGAGTTAAATTTGCCCGTCCAGACACCTCGAGCTAGCCTCTCATTGGTTCTCGCTATTCCTGTTCATCTTCCGCAGAAATTGCAAACTGGGTCAAACAGGAGGTTAAAGGCGCTGACTCTCCAAGTGGGGAGAGTGTTAGTAAAGCGTCTGGAATGTTGCACCCGAGTACCAGGGGAGGAAAACTGAGACATATTTGAACACGTCTCCCGTTCACATGGTTGATCATACTTGGGTTCCACATGCATGTTTTAGCTGAAGGAAGAATACCTTAAACCTGGAGAGTTGAGACCCGTGGAATGGGTACCATGCAATATGACTTCAAAGGGTCTTCATTTGCTCACCGAACCTCTCCAATCCTATCACTGCTGCGTTTATGCCCCTGTACACATGCTTGATTCTCTTTTGGAGACATAGCAATCCATAGGTTTTCCGATACTTACTAGTCAGGTACATTCTTAGGCGTTTAATATGCGGTGTTGAGTCCATTTCATTGAGCAAGGAGTAGCTCTTGTCTATTCCATATTTGGCTTAAGGAACTTTATCTGTGCTCATTTCAATCTCTGGTTTTATGCAGCACCCCAACTCACCTTTACCCTTAAGCAAGCATAAGTTGGTTTTCTAAATTTGAGACCCTGTTCTGTTTTGGAATGCAGTTCCTGTGTAGCCAAGTTTACATTCCGTGTATTAGTGATATCTTATGATGTTTTTTTTTCTGTGTGACTTATTTCAGTTAGAATCATCGTACCTGAATCCACTCATTATGCTGCTACGGGCCTGATGACATAGATTTCATTGCTGAGTGATATTGCTTTGTAAGTAAATACCACAACTTCTTTATCCATTTTTCACTTTCTGCGATGTTGAACTTGTACTGTAAATGAGGTTCTTGTAAACAGAGGCGTCCCAAACTTTGGGGTGGCTGTGTCTTTTTGATTTTAATTTCCCTAAGCTATAGGACTATAAGTGGCAGTGCCCTAGGCTCTGTTGCTTTGTTTTTTAGATGTTTCAGGAAACACCATACACTTCTCCCGAGTGTCTGTTGGCAATTTACATCCCGCCCATCAGCATAACAAGGCTCCCAGTTCTCCATGGCCTGTCCTGCCTTTCTGGATTTTACACTTTTTTCAGATGGCCCTTTTGACCGGGGGGAAGTGAGACTTCATTGTAGTGCAGATTTCCTTTGCAAGCTTGCTTGGTTGGCCAAAAAGGGCGTATGCGTTTTTTCCTGAATATATTCAGGAAAAAACGCATACGCCCTTTTTGGCCAAGTGCATCATTGTGGACGTTCTGCCTCTTTTCCTATGCTTTCAATGCAATTCCAGTCTACCTCCTGAAATCGGTTTCCTGCAATTCTGCCCCGCTTTCAAGTCCTCTTGGCAGCCTTACTTCAGTCTATTTTTGGACGATAGCTGTCATTTATAACTCTGCAGGTTTGTGAATTACAGGGCCCCTGAGCTCCTTTCTTCAACTCGCTTTCTTTTGAGCTGGCCGCAACACCGCAGGATGGCTTCAGGCCCTAATCTGGTTCCGGCCCGGCATGCTGAGCCTTTGGTTAATTCCTCTTCCTGGTGGGAAATGAGAGTTAAATTTGCCCGTCCAGACACCTCCAGCTAGCCTCTCATTGGTTCTCGCTATTCCTGTTCATCTTCCGCAGAAATTGCAAACTGGGCCAAACAGGAGGTTAAAGGGACTGACTCTCCAAGTGGGGAGAGTGTTAGTAAAGCGTCTGGAATGTTGCACCCGAGTACCAGGGGAGGAAAACTGAGACATATTTGAACACGTCTCCCGATCACATGGTTGATCATACTCTAGGTTCCACATGCATGTTTTAGCTGAAGGAAGAATACCTTAAACCTATGTAGTTGAAACCCGTGGAATGGGTACCATGCAATATGACTTCAAAGGGTCTTCATTTGCTCACCGAACCTCTCCAATCCTATCACTGCTGCGTTTATGCCCCTGTACACATGCTTGATTCTCTTTCGGAGACATAGCAATCCATAGGTTTTAAGATACTTACTAGTCAGGTACATTCTTAGGCATTAATATGGGGTGTTGAGTCCATTTCGTTGAGCAAGGAGTAGCTCTTGTCTATTCCATATTTGGCTTAAGGAACTTTATCTGTGCTCATTTCAATCTCTGGTTTTATGCAGCACCCCAACTCACCTTTCCCCTTAAGCAAGCATAAGTTGGTTTTCTAAATTTGAGACCCTGTTCTGTTTTGGAATGCAGTTCCTGTGTAGCCAAGTTTACATTCCGTGTATTAGTGATATCTTATGATGTATCTTTTTCTGTGTGACTTATTTCAGTTAGAATCATCATACCTGAATCCACTCATTGTGATGCTAAGGGCCTGATGACATAGATTTCATTGCTGAGTCATATTGCTTTGTAAGTAAATACCACAACTTCTTTATCCATTTTTCACTTTCTGCGATGTTGAACTTGTACTGTAAATGAGGTTCTTGTAAACAGAGGCGTCCCAAACTTTGGGGTGGCTGTGTCTTTTTGATTTTAATTTCCCTAAGCTATAGGACCATAAGTGGCAGTGCCCTAGGCTCTGTTGCTTTGTTTTTTAGATGTTTCAGGAAACACCATACACTGCTCCCGAGTGTCTGTTGGCAATTTACATCCCGCCCATCAGCATAACAAGGCTCCCAGTTCTCCATGGCCTGTCCTGCCTTTCTGGATTTTACACTTTTTTCAGATGGCCCTTTTGACCGGGGGGAAGTGAGACTTCATTGTAGTGCAGATTTCCTTTGCAAGCTTGCTTGGTTGGCCAAAAAGGGCGTATGCGTTTTTTCCTGAATATATTCAGGAAAAAACCCATACGCCCTTTTTGACCAATTGCATCATTGTAGACGTTCTGCCTCTTTTGCTATGCTTTCAATGCAATTCCATTCTACCTCCTGAAATCGGTTTCCTGCAATTCTGCCCCGCTTTCAAGTCCTCTTGGCAGCCTTACTTCAGTCTATTTTTGGACGATAGCTGTCATTTATAACTCTGCAGGTTTGTGAATTACAGTGCCCCTGAGCTCCTTTCTTCAACTCGCTTTCTTGTGACCTGGCCGCAACACCGCAGGATGGCTTCAGGCCCTAATCTGGTTCCGGCCCGGCATGCTGAGCCTTTGGTTAATTCCTCTTCCTGGTGGGAAATGAGAGTTAAATTTGCCCGTCCAGACACCTCCAGCTAGTCTCTCATTGGTTCTCGCTATTCCTGTTCATCTTCCGCAGAAATTGCAAACTGGGCCAAACAGGAGGTTAAAGGGACTGACTCTCCAAGTGGGGAGAGTGTTAGTAAAGCATCTGGAATGTTGCACCCGAGTACCAGGGGAGGAAAACTGAGACATATTTGAACACGTCTCCCGATCACATGGTTGATCATACTCTAGGTTCCACATGCATGTTTTAGCTGAAGGAAGAATACCTTAAACCTGGAGAGTTAAGACCCGTGTAATGGGTACCATGCAATATGACTTCAAAGGGTCTTCATTTGCTCACCGAACCTCTCCAATCCTATCACTGCTGCGTTTATGCCCCTGTACACATGCTTGATTCTCTTTCGGAGACATAGCAATCCATAGGTTTTAAGATACTTACTAGTCAGGTACATTCTTAGGCGTTTAATATGCGGTGTTGAGTCCATTTCGTTGAGCAAGGAGTAGCTCTTGTCTATTCCATATTTGACTTAAGGAACTTTATCTGTGCTCATTTCAATCTCTGGTTTTATGCAGCACCCCAACTCACCTTTCCCCTTAAGCAAGCATAAGTTGGTTTTCTAAATTTGAGACCCTGTTCTGTTCTGTAATTCAGTTCCTGTGTAGCCAAGTTTACATTCCGTGTATTACTGATATCTTATGATGTTTCTTTTTCTGTGTGACTTACTTCAGTTAGAATCATCATACCTGAATCCACTCATTGTGCTGCTAAGGGCCTGATGACACAGATTTCATTGCTGAGTGATATTGCTTTGTAAGTAAATACCACAACTTCTTTATCCATTTTTCACTTTCTGCGATGTTGAACTTGTACTGTAAACGAGGTTCTTTTAAACGGAGCCGTTCCAAACTTTGGGGTGGCTGTGTCTTTTTGATTTTAATTTCCCTAAGCTATAGGACCATAAGTGGAAGTGCCCTAGGTTCTGTTGCTTTGTTTTTTAGATGTTTCAGGAAACACCATACACTTCTCCCGAGTGGTTGTTGGCAATTTACATCCCGCCCATCAGCATAACAAGGCTCCCAGTTCTCCATGGCCTGTCCTGCCTTTCTGGATTTTACACTTTTTTCAGATGGCCCTTTTGACCGGGAGGAAGTGAGACTTCATTGTAGTGCAGATTTCCTTTGCAAGCTTGCTTGGTTGGCCAAAAAGGGCGTATGCGTTTTTTCCTGAATATATTCAGGAAAAAACGCATACGCCCTTTTTGGCCAAGTGCATCATTGTGGACGTTCTGCCTCTTTTCCTATGCTTTCAATGCAATTCCAGTCTACCTCCTGAAATCGGTTTCCTGCAATTCTGCCCCGCTTTCAAGTCCTCTTGGCAGCCTTACTTCAGTCTATTTTTGGACGATAGCTGTCATTTATAACTCTGCAGGTTTGTGAATTACAGTGCCCCTGAGCTCCTTTCTTCAACTCGCTTTCTTTTGAGCTGGCCGCAACACCGCAGGATGGCTTCAGGCCCTAATCTGGTTCCGGCACGGCACGCTGAGCCTTTGGTTAATTCCTCTTCCTGGTGGGAAATGAGAGTTAAATTTGCCCGTCCAGACACCTCCAGCTAGCCTCTCATTGGTTCTCGCTATTCCTGTTCATCTTCCGCAGAAATTGCAAACTGGGCCAAACAGGAGGTTAAAGGGACTGACTCTCCAAGTGGGGAGAGTGTTAGTAAAGCGTCTGGAATGTTGCACCCGCCTACCAGGGTACGAAAACTGAGACATATTTGAACACGTCTCCCGATCACATGGTTGATCATACTCTAGGTTCCACATGCATGTTTTAGCTGAAGGAAGAATACCTTAAACCTGGGTAGTTGAAACCCGTGGAATGGGTACCATGCAATATGACTTCAAAGGGTCTTCATTTGCTCACCGAACCTCTCCAATCCTATCACTGCTGCGTTTATGCCCCTGTACACATGCTTGATTCTCTTTCGGAGACATAGCAATCCATAGGTTTTAAGATACTTACTAGTCAGGTACATTCTTAGGCGTTTAATATGCGGTGTTGAGTCCATTTCGTTGAGCAAGGAGTAGCTCTTGTCTATTCCATATTTGACTTAAGGAACTTTATCTGTGCTCATTTCAATCTCTGGTTTTATGCAGCACCCCAACTCACCTTTCCCCTTAAGCAAGCATAAGTTGGTTTTCTAAATTTGAGACCCTGTTCTGTTCTGTAATTCAGTTCCTGTGTAGCCAAGTTTACATTCCGTGTATTACTGATATCTTATGATGTTTCTTTTTCTGTGTGACTTACTTCAGTTAGAATCATCATACCTGAATCCACTCATTGTGCTGCTAAGGGCCTGATGACACAGATTTCATTGCTGAGTGATATTGCTTTGTAAGTAAATACCACAAGTTCTTTATCCATTTATCACTTTCTGCGATGTTGAACTTGTACTGTAAACGAGGTTCTTGTAAACGGAGCCGTTCCAAACTTTGGGGTGGCTGTGTCTTTTTGATTTTAATTTCCCTAAGCCTTAGGACCATAAGTGGAAGTGCCCTAGGTTCTGTTGCTTTGTTTTTTAGATGTTTCAGGAAACACCATACACTTCTCCCGAGTGGTTGTTGGCAATTTACATCCCGCCCATCAGCATAACAAGGCTCCCAGTTCTCCATGGCCTGTCCTGCCTTTCTGGATTTTACACTTTTTTCAGATGGCCCTTTTGACCGGGGGGAACTGAGACTTCATTGTAGTGCAGATTTCCTTTGCAAGCTTGCTTGGTTGGCCAAAAAGGGCGTATGCGTTTTTTCCTGAATATATTCAGGAAAAAATGCATACGCCCTTTTTGGCCAAGTGCATCATTGTGGACGTTCTGCCTCTTTTCCTATGCTTTCAATGCAATTCCAGTCTACCTCCTGAAATCGGTTTCCTGCAATTCTGCCCCGCTTTCAAGTCCTCTTGGCAGCCTTACTTCAGTCTATTTTTGGACGATAGCTGTCATTTATAACTCTGCACGTTTGTGAATTACAGTGCCCCTGAGCTCCTTTCTTCAACTCGCTTTCTTTTGAGCTGGCCACAACACCGCAGGATGGCTTCAGGCCCTAATCTGGTTCCGGCACGGCACGCTGAGCCTTTGGTTAATTCCTCTTCCTGGTGGGAAATGAGAGTTAAATTTGCCCGTCCAGACACCTCCAGCTAGCCTCTCATTGGTTCTCGCTATTCCTGTTCATCTTCCGCAGAAATTGCAAACTGGGCCAAACAGGAGGTTAAAGGGACTGACTCTCCAAGTGGGGAGAGTGTTAGTAAAGCGTCTGGAATGTTGCACCCGACTACCAGGGTACGAAAACTGAGACATATTTGAACACGTCTCCCGATCACATGGTTGATCATACTCTAGGTTCCACATGCATGTTTTAGCTGAAGGAAGAATACCTTAAACCTGGGTAGTTGAAACCCGTGGAATGGGTACCATGCAATATGACTTCAAAGGGTCTTCATTTGCTCACCGAACCTCTCCAATCCTATCACTGCTGCGTTTATGCCCCTGTACACATGCTTGATTCTCTTTCGGAGACATAGCAATCCATAGGTTTTAAGATACTTACTAGTCAGGTACATTCTTAGGCGTTTAATATGCGGTGTTGAGTCCATTTCGTTGAGCAAGGAGTAGCTCTTGTCTATTCCATATTTGACTTAAGGAACTTTATCTGTGCTCATTTCAATCTCTGGTTTTATGCAGCACCCCAACTCACCTTTACCCTTAAGCAAGCATAAGTTGGTTTTCTAAATTTGAGACCCTGTTCTGTTCTGTAATTCAGTTCCTGTGTAGCCAAGTTTACATTCCGTGTATTACTGATATCTTATGATGTTTCTTTTTCTGTGTGACTTACTTCAGTTAGAATCATCATACCTGAATCCACTCATTGTGCTGCTAAGGGCCTGATGACACAGATTTCATTGCTGAGTGATATTGCTTTGTAAGTAAATACCACAACTTCTTTATCCATTTTTCACTTTCTGTGATATTGAACTTGTACGGTAAACGAGGTTCTTGTAAATGGAGGCATCCCAAACTTTGGGGTGGCTGTGTCTTTTTGATTTTAATTTCCCTAAGCTATAGGACCATAAGCGGAAGTGCCCTAGGCTCTGTTGTTTTGTTTTTTAGATGTTTCAGGAAACACCATACACTTCTCCCGAGTGGTTGTTGGCAATTTACATCCCGCCCATCAGCATAACAAGGCTCCCAGTTCTCCATGGCCTGTCCTGCCTTTCTGGATTTTACACTTTTTTCAGATGGCCCTTTTGACCGGGGGGAAGTGAGACTTCATTGTAGTGCAGATTTCCTTTGCAAGCTTGCTTGGTTGGCCAAAAAGGGCGTATGCGTTTTTTCCTGAATATATTCAGGAAAAAACGCATACGCCCTTTTTGGCCAAGTGCATCATTGTGGACGTTCTGCCTCTTTTCCTATGCTTTCAATGCAATTCCAGTCTACCTCCTGAAATCGGTTTCCTGCAATTCTGCCCCGCTTTCAAGTCCTCTTGGCAGCCTTACTTCAGTCTATTTTTGGACGATAGCTGTCATTTATAACTCTGCAGGTTTGTGAATTACAGTGCCCCTGAGCTCCTTTCTTCAACTCGCTTTCTTGTGACCTGGCCGCAACACCGCAGGATGGCTTCAGGCCCTAATCTGGTTCCGGCATGGCACGCTGAGCCTTTGGTTAATTCCTCTTCCTGGTGGGAAATGAGAGTTAAATTTGCCCGTCCAGACACCTCCAGCTAGCCTCTCATTGGTTCTCGCTATTCCTGTTCATCTTCCGCAGAAATTGCAAACTGGGCCAAACAGGAGTTTAAAGGGACTGACTCTCCAAGTCGGGAGAGTGTTAGTAAAGCATCTGGAATGTTGCACCCGAGTACCAGGGGAGGAAAACTGAGACATATTTGAACACGTCTCCCGATCACATGGTTGATCATACTCTAGGTTCCACATGCATGTTTTAGCTGAAGGAAGAATACCTTAAACCTGGAGAGTTGAGACCCGTGGAATGGGTACCATGCAATATGACTTCAAAGGGTCTTCATTTGCTCACCGAACCTCTCCAATCCTATCACTGCTGCGTTTATGCCCCTGTACACATGCTTGATTCTCTTTCGGAGACATAGCAATCCATAGGTTTTAAGATACTTACTAGTCAGGTACATTCTTAGGCGTTTAATATGCGGTGTTGAGTCCATTTCGTTGAGCAAGGAGTAGCTCTTGTCTATTCCATATTTGACTTAAGGAACTTTATCTGTGCTCATTTCAATCTCTGGTTTTATGCAGCACCCCAACTCACCTTTACCCTTAAGCAAGCATAAGTTGGTTTTCTAAATTTGAGACCCTGTTCTGTTCTGTAATTCAGTTCCTGTGTAGCCAAGTTTACATTCCGTGTATTACTGATATCTTATGATGTTTCTTTTTCTGTGTGACTTATTTCAGTTAGAATCATCATACCTGAATCCACTCATTGTGCTGCTAAGGGTCTGATGACATAGATTTCATTGCTGAGTGATATTGCTTTGTAAGTAAATACCACAACTTCTTTATCCATTTTTCACTTTCTGCGATGTTGAACTTGTACTGTAAATGAGGTTCTTGTAAACAGAGGCGTCCCAAACTTTGGGGTGGCTGTGTCTTTTTGATTTTAATTTCCCTAAGCTATAGGACTATAAGTGGCAGTGCCCTAGTCTCTGTTGCTTTGTTTTTTATATGTTTCAGGAAACACCATACACTTCTCCCGAGTGTCTGTTGGCAATTTACATCCCGCCCATCAGCATAACAAGGCTCCCAGTTCTCCATGGCCTGTCCTGCCTTTCTGGATTTTACACTTTTTTCAGATGGCCCTTTTGACCGGGGGGAAGTGAGACTTCATTGTAGTGCAGATTTCCTTTGCAAGCTTGCTTGGTTGGCCAAAAAGGGCGTATGTGTTTTTTCCTGAATATATTCAGGAAAAAACGCATACGCCCTTTTTGGCCAAGTGCATCATTGTGGACGTTCTGCCTCTTTTCCTATGCTTTCAATGCAATTCCAGTCTACCTCCTGAAATCGGTTTCCTGCAATTCTGCCCCGCTTTCAAGTCCTCTTGGCAGCCTTACTTCAGTCTATTTTTGGACGATAGCTGTGATTTATAACTCTGCAGGTTTGTGAATTACAGTGCCCCTGAGCTCCTTTCTTCAACTCGCTTTCTTTTGAGCTGGCCGCAACACCGCAGGATGGCTTCAGGCCCTAATCTGGTTCCGGCCCGGCATGCTGAGCCTTTGGTTAATTCCTCTTCCTGGTGGGAAATGAGAGTTAAATTTGCCCGTCCAGACACCTCCAGCTAGCCTCTCATTGGTTCTCGCTATTCCTGTTCATCTTCCGCAGAAATTGCAAACTGGGCCAAACAGGAGGTTAAAGGGACTGACTCTCCAAGTGGGGAGAGTGTTAGTAAAGCGTCTGGAATGTTGCACCCGACTACCAGGGTACGAAAACTGAGACATATTTGAACACGTCTCCCGATCACATGGTTGATCATACTCTAGGTTCCACATGCATGTTTTAGCTGAAGGAAGAATACCTTAAACCTAGGTAGTTGAAACCCGTGGAATGGGTACCATGCAATATGACTTCAAAGGGTCTTCATTTGCTCACCGAACCTCTCCAATCCTATCACTGCTGCGTTTATGCCCCTGTACACATGCTTGATTCTCTTTCGGAGACATAGCAATCCATAGGTTTTAAGATACTTACTAGTCAGGTACATTCTTAGGCATTAATATGGGGTGTTGAGTCCATTTCGTTGAGCAAGGAGTAGCTCTTGTCTATTCCATATTTGGCTTAAGGAACTTTATCTGTGCTCATTTCAATCTCTGGTTTTATGCAGCACCCCAACTCACCTTTCCCCTTAAGCAAGCATAAGTTGGTTTTCTAAATTTGAGACCCTGTTCTGTTTTGGAATGCAGTTCCTGTGTAGCCAAGTTTACATTCCGTGTATTAGTGATATCTTATGATGTTTCTTTTTCTGTGTGACTTATTTCAGTTAGAATCATCGTACCTGAATCCACTCATTGTGCTGCTACGGGCCTGATGACATAGATTTCATTGCTGAGTGATACTGCATTGTACGTAAGTACCACAAGTTCTTTATCCATTTTTCACTTTCTGTGTTATTGAACTTGTACGGTAAACGAGGTTCTTGTAAACGGAGGCGTCCCAAACTTTGGGGTGGCTGTGTCTTTTCGATTTTAATTTCCCTAAGCTATAGGACCATAAGTGGAAGTGCCCTAGGTTCTGTTGCTTTGTTTTTTAGATGTTTCAGGAAACACCATAAACTTCTCCCGAGTGGTTGTTGGCAATTTACATCCCGCCCATCAGCATAACAAGGCTCCCAGTTCTCCATGGCCTGTCCTGCCTTTCTGGATTTTACACTTTTTTCAGATGGCCCTTTTGACCGGGGGGAAGTGAGACTTCATTGTAGTGCAGATTTCCTTTGCAAGCTTGCTTGGTTGGCCAAAAAGGGCGTATGCGTTTTTTCCTGAATATATTCAGGAAAAAACGCATACGCCCTTTTTGGCCAAGTGCATCATTGTGGATGTTCTGCCTCTTTTCCTATGCTTTCAATGCAATTCCAGTCTACCTCCTGAAATCGGTTTCCTGCAATTCTGCCCCGCTTTCAAGTCCTCTTGGCAGCCTTACTTCAGTCTATTTTTGGATGATAGCTGTCATTTATAACTCTGCAGGTTTGTGAATTACAGTGCCCCTGAGCTCCTTTCTTCAACTCGCTTTCTTTTGAGCTGGCCGCAACACCACAGGATGGCTTCAGGCCCTAATCTGGTTCCGGTACGGCACGCTGAGCCTTTGGTTATTTCCTCTTCCTGGTGGGAAATGAGAGTTAAATTTGCCCGTCCAGACACCTCGAGCTAGCCTCTCATTGGTTCTCGCTATTCCTGTTCATCTTCCGCAGAAATTGCAAACTGGGTCAAACAGGAGGTTAAAGGCGCTGACTCTCCAAGTGGGGAGAGTGTTAGTAAAGCGTCTGGAATGTTGCACCCGAGTACCAGGGGAGGAAAACTGAGACATATTTGAACACGTCTCCCGTTCACATGGTTGATCATACTTGGGTTCCACATGCATGTTTTAGCTGAAGGAAGAATACCTTAAACCTGGAGAGTTGAGACCCGTGGAATGGGTACCATGCAATATGACTTCAAAGGGTCTTCATTTGCTCACCGAACCTCTCCAATCCTATCACTGCTGCGTTTATGCCCCTGTACACATGCTTGATTCTCTTTCGGAGACATAGCAATCCATAGGTTTTAAGATACTTACTAGTCAGGTACATTCTTAGGCGTTTAATATGCGGTGTTGAGTCCATTTCGTTGAGCAAGGAGTAGCTCTTGTCTATTCCATATTTGGCTTAAGGAACTTTATCTGTGCTCATTTCAATCTCTGGTTTTATGCAGCACCCCAACTCACCTTTACCCTTAAGCAAGCATAAGTTGGTTTTCTAAATTTGAGACCCTGTTCTGTTTTGGAATGCAGTTCCTGTGTAGCCAAGTTTACATTCCGTGTATTAGTGATATCTTATGATGTTTCTTTTTCTGTGTGACTTATTTCAGTTAGAATCATCGTACCTGAATCCACTCATTATGCTGCTACGGGCCTGATGACATAGATTTCATTGCTGAGTGATACTGCATTGTACGTAAGTTCCACAAGTTCTTTATCCATTTTTCACTTTCTTCGATGTTGAACTTGTACTGTAAACGAGGTTCTTGTAAACAGAGGTGTCCCAAACTTTGGGGTGGCTGTGTCTTTTTGATTTTAATTTCCCTAAGCTATAGGACTATAAGCGGCAGTGCCCTTGGCTCTGTTGCTTTGTTTTTTAGATGTTTCAGGAAACACCATACACTTCTCCCAAGTGTCTGTTGGCAATTTACATCCCGCCCATCAGCATAACAAGGCTCCCAGTTCTCCATGGCCTGTCCTGCCTTTCTGGATTTTACACTTTTTTCAGATGGCCCTTTTGACCGGGGGGAAGTGAGACTTCATTGTAGTGCAGATTTCCTTTGCAAGCTTGCTTGGTTGACCAAAAAGGGCGTATGCGTTTTTTCCTGAATATATTCAGGAAAAAACGCATACGCCCTTTTTGGCCAAGTGCATCATTGTGGACGTTCTGCCTCTTTTCCTATGCTTTCAATGCAATTCCAGTCTACCTCCTGAAATCGGTTTCCTGCAATTCTGCCCCGCTTTCAAGTCCTCTTGGCAGCCTTACTTCAGTCTATTTTTGGACGATAGCTGTCATTTATAACTCTGCAGGTTTGTGAATTACAGTGCCCCTGAGCTCCTTTCTTCAACTCGCTTTCTTTTGAGCTGGCCGCAACACCGCAGGATGGCTTCAGGCCCTAATCTGGTTCCGGCCCGGCATGCTGAGCCTTTGGTTAATTCCTCTTCCTGGTGGGAAATGAGAGTTAAATTTGCCCGTCCAGACACCTCCAGCTAGCCTCTCATTGGTTCTCGCTATTCCTGTTCATCTTCCGCAGAAATTGCAAACTGGGCCAAACAGGAGGTTAAAGGGACTGACTCTCCAAGTGGGGAGAGTGTTAGTAAAGCGTCTGGAATGTTGCACCCGAGTACCAGGGGAGGAAAACTGAGACATATTTGAACACGTCTCCCGATCACATGGTTGATCATACTCTAGGTTCCACATGCATGTTTTAGCTGAAGGAAGAATACCTTAAACCTATGTAGTTGAAACCCGTGGAATGGGTACCATGCAATATGACTTCAAAGGGTCTTCATTTGCTCACCGAACCTCTCCAATCCTATCACTGCTGCGTTTATGCCCCTGTACACATGCTTGATTCTCTTTCGGAGACATAGCAATCCATAGGTTTTAAGATACTTACTAGTCAGGTACATTCTTAGGCATTAATATGGGGTGTTGAGTCCATTTCGTTGAGCAAGGAGTAGCTCTTGTCTATTCCATATTTGGCTTAAGGAACTTTATCTGTGCTCATTTCAATCTCTGGTTTTATGCAGCACCCCAACTCACCTTTCCCCTTAAGCAAGCATAAGTTGGTTTTCTAAATTTGAGACCCTGTTTTGTTTTGGAATGCAGTTCCTGTGTAGCCAAGTTTACATTCCGTGTATTAGTGATATCTTATGATGTTTCTTTTTCTGTGTGACTTATTTCAGTTAGAATCATCGTACCTGAATCCACTCATTGTGCTGCTACGGGCCTGATGACATAGATTTCATTGCTGAGTGATACTGCATTGTACGTAAGTACCACAAGTTCTTTATCCATTTTTCACTTTCTGTGATATTGAACTTGTACGGTAAACGAGGTTCTTGTAAACGGAGGCGTCCCAAACTTTGGGGTGGCTGTGTCTTTTCGATTTTAATTTCCCTAAGCTATAGGACCATAAGTGGAAGTGCCCTAGGTTCTGTTGCTTTGTTTTTTAGATGTTTTAGGAAACACCATACACTTCTCCAGAGTGGCTGTTGGCAATTTACATCCCGCCCATCAGCATAACAAGGCTCCCAGTTCTCCATGGCCTGTCCTGCCTTTCTGGATTTTACACTTTTTTCAGATGGCCCTTTTGACCCGGGGGAAGTGAGACTTCATTGTAGTGCAGATTTCCTTTGCAAGCTTGCTTGGTTGGCCAAAAAGGGCGTATGCGTTTTTTCCTGAATATATTCAGGAAAAAACGCATACGCCCTTTTTGGCCAAGTGCATCATTGTGGACGTTCTGCCTCTTTTCCTATGCTTTCAATGCAATTCCAGTCTACCTCCTGAAATCGCTTTCCTGCAATTCTGCCCCGCTTTCAAGTCCTCTTGGCAGCCTTACTTCAGTCTATTTTTGGATGATAGCTGTCATTTATAACTCTGCAGGTTTGTGAATTACAGTGCCCCTGAGCTCCTTTCTTCAACTCGCTTTCTTTTGAGCTGGCCGCAACACCGCAGGATGGCTTCAGGCCCTAATCTGGTTCCGGTACGGCACGCTGAGCCTTTGGTTATTTCCTCTTCCTGGTGGGAAATGAGAGTTAAATTTGCCCGTCCAGACACCTCGAGCTAGCCTCTCATTGGTTCTCGCTATTCCTGTTCATCTTCCGCAGAAATTGCAAACTGGGCCAAACAGGAGGTTAAAGGGACTGACTCTCCAAGTGGGGAGAGTGTTAGTAAAGCGTCTGGAATGTTGCACCCGAGTACCAGGGGAGGAAAACTGAGACATATTTGAACACGTCTCCCGTTCACATGGTTGATCATACTTGGGTTCCACATGCATGTTTTAGCTGAAGGAAGAATACCTTAAACCTGGAGAGTAGAGACCCGTGGAATGGGTACCATGCAATATGACTTCAAAGGGTCTTCATTTGCTCACCGAACCTCTCCAATCCTATCACTGCTGCGTTTATTCCCCTGTACACACGCTTGATTCTCTTTTAGAGACATAGCAATCCATAGGTTTTAAGATACTTACTAGTCAGGTACATTCTTAGGGGTTTAATATGGGGTTTTGAGTCCATTTCGTTGAGAAAGGAGTAGCTCTTGTCTATTCCATATTTGGCTTAAGGAACTTTATCTGTGCTCATTTCAATCTCTGGTTTTATGCAGCACCCCAACTCACCTTTACCCTTAAGCAAGCATAAGTTGGTTTTCTAAATTTGAGAAAATGTTCTGTTTTGGAATGCAGTTCCTGTGTAGCCAAGTTTACATTCCGTGTATTAGTGATATCTTATGATGTTTCTTTTTCTGTGTGACTTATTTCAGTTAGAATCATCGTAACTGAATCCACTCATTATGCTGCTACGGGCCTGATGACATAGATTTCATTGCTGAGTGATACTGCATTGTATGTAAGTACCACAAGTTCTTTATCCATTTTTCACTTTCTGCGATGTTGAACTTGTACTGTAAACGAGGTTCTTGTAAACAGAGGCGTCCCAAACTTTGGGGTGGCTGTGTCTTTTTGATTTTAATTTCCCTAAGCTATAGGACCATAAGTGGCAGTGCCCTAGGCTCTGTTGCTTTGTTTTTTAGATGTTTCAGGAAACACCATACACTTCTCCCGAGTGTCTGTTGGCAATTTACATCCCGCCCATCAGCATAACAAGGCTCCCAGTTCTCCATGGCCTGTCCTGCCTTTCTGGATTTTACACTTTTTTCAGATGGCCCTTTTGACCGGGGGGAAGTGAGACTTCATTGTAGTGCAGATTTCCTTTGCAAGCTTGCTTGGTTGGCCAAAAAGGGCGTATGCGTTTTTTCCTGAATATATTCAGGAAAAAACGCATACGCCCTTTTTGGCCAAGTGCATCATTGTGGACGTTCTGCCTCTTTTCCTATGCTTTCAATGCAATTCCCGTCTACCTCCTGAAATCGGTTTCCTGCAATTCTGCCCCGCTTTCAAGTCCTCTTGGCAGCCTTACTTCAGTCTATTTTTGGACGATAGCTGTCATTTATAACTCTGCAGGTTTGTGAATTACAGTGCCCCTGAGCTCCTTTCTTCAACTCGCTTTCTTGTGAGCTGGCCGCAACACCGCAGGATGGCTTCAGGCCCTAATCTGGTTCCGGCCCGGCATGCTGAGCCTTTGGTTAATTCCTCTTCCTGGTGGGAAATGAGAGTTAAATTTGCCCGTCCAGACACCTCCAGGTAGCCTCTCATTGGTTCTCGCTATTCCTGTTCATCTTCCGCAGAAATTACAAACTGGGCCAAACAGGAGGTTAAAGGGACTGACTCTCCAAGTCGGGAGAGTGTTAGTAAAGCGTCTGGAATGTTGCACCCGAGTACCAGAGGAGGAAAACTGAGACATATTTGAACACGTCTCCCGTTCACATGGTTGATCATACTCTGGGTTCCACATGCATGTTTTAGCTGAAGGAAGAATACCTTAAACCTGGAGAGTAGAGACCCGTGGAATGGGTACCATGCAATATGACTTCAAAGGGTCTTCATTTGCTCACCGAACCTCTCCAATCCTATCACTGCTGCGTTTATTCCCCTGTACACACGCTTGATTCTCTTTTAGAGACATAGCAATCCATAGGTTTTAAGATACTTACTAGTCAGGTACATTCTTAGGGGTTTAATATGGGGTTTTGAATCCATTTCGTTGAGAAAGGAGTAGCTCTTGTCTATTCCATATTTGGCTTAAGGAACTTTATCTGTGCTCATTTCAATCTCTGGTTTTATGCAGCACCCCAACTCACCTTTACCCTTAAGCAAGCATAAGTTGGTTTTCTAAATTTGAGACAATGTTCTGTTTTGGAATGCAGTTCCTGTGTAGCCAAGTTTACATTCCGTGTATTAGTGATATCTTATGATGTTTCTTTTTCTGTGTGACTTATTTCAGTTAGAATCATCGTAACTGAATCCACTCATTATGCTGCTACGGGCCTGATGACATAGATTTCATTGCTGAGTGATACTGCATTGTATGTAAGTACCACAAGTTCTTTATCCATTTTTCACTTTCTGCGATGTTGAACTTGTACTGTAAACGAGGTTCTTGTAAACAGAGGCGTCCCAAACTTTGGGGTGGCTGTGTCTTTTTGATTTTAATTTCCCTAAGCTATAGGACCATAAGTGGCAGTGCCCTAGGCTCTGTTGCTTTGTTTTTTAGATGTTTCAGGAAACACCATACACTTCTCCCGAGTGTCTGTTGGCAATTTACATCCCGCCCATCAGCATAACAAGGCTCCCAGTTCTCCATGGCCTGTCCTGCCTTTCTGGATTTTACACTTTTTTCAGATGGCTCTTTTGACCGGGGGGAAGTGAGACTTCATTGTAGTGCAGATTTCCTTTGCAAGCTTGCTTGCTTGGCCAAAAAGGGCGTATGCGTTTTTTCCTGAATATATTCAGGAAAAAACGCATACGCCCTTTTTGGCCAAGTGCATCATTGTGGACGTTCTGCCTCTTTTCCTATGCTTTCAATGCAATTCCAGTCTACATCCTGAAATCGGTTTCCTGCAATTCTGCCCCGCTTTCAAGTCCTCTTGGCAGCCTTACTTCAGTCTATTTTTGGACGATAGCTGTCATTTATAACTCTGCAGGTTTGTGAATTACAGTGCCCCTGAGCTCCTTTCTTCAACTCGCTTTCTTTTGAGCTGGCCGCAACACCGCAGGATGGCTTCAGGCCCTAATCTGGTTCCGGGCCGGCATGCTGAGCCTTTGGTTAATTCCTCTTCCTGGTGGGAAATGAGAGTTAAATTTGCCCGTCCAGACACCTCCAGCTAGCCTCTCATTGGTTCTCGCTATTCCTGTTCATCTTCCGCAGAAATTGCAAACTGGGCCAAACAGGAGGTTAAAGGGACTGACTCTCCAAGTGGGGAGAGTGTTAGTAAAGCGTCTGGAATGTTGCACCCGAGTACCAGGGGAGGAAAACTGAGACATATTTGAACACGTCTCCCGATCACATGGTTGATCATACTCTAGGTTCCACATGCATGTTTTAGCTGAAGGAAGAATACCTTAAACCTAGGTAGTTGAAACCCGTGGAATGGGTACCATGCAATATGACTTCAAAGGGTCTTCATTTGCTCACCGAACCTCTCCAATCCTATCACTGCTGCGTTTATGCCCCTGTACACATGCTTGATTCTCTTTCGGAGACATAGCAATCCATAGGTTTTAAGATACTTACTAGTCAGGTACATTCTTAGGCATTAATATGGGGTGTTGAGTCCATTTCGTTGAGCAAGGAGTAGCTCTTGTCTATTCCATATTTGGCTTAAGGAACTTTATCTGTGCTCATTTCAATCTCTGGTTTTATGCAGCACCCCAACTCACCTTTCCCCTTAAGCAAGCAGAAGTTGGTTTTCTAAATTTGAGACCCTGTTCTGTTTTGGAATGCAGTTCCTGTGTAGCCAAGTTTACATTCCGTGTATTAGTGATATCTTATGATGTTTCTTTTTCTGTGTGACTTATTTCAGTTAGAATCATCGTACCTGAATCCACTCATTGTGCTGCTACGGGCCTGATGACATAGATTTCATTGCTGAGTGATACTGCATTGTACGTAAGTACCACAAGTTCTTTATCCATTTTTCACTTTCTGTGATATTGAACTTGTACGGTAAACGAGGTTCTTGTAAACGGAGGCGTCCCAAACTTTGGGGTGGCTGTGTCTTTTCGATTTTAATTTCCCTAAGCTATAGGACCATAAGTGGAAGTGCCCTAGGTTCTGTTGCTTTGTTTTTTAGATGTTTTAGGAAACACCATATACTTCTCCCGAGTGGTTGTTGGCAATTTACATCCCGCCCATCAGCATAACAAGGCTCCCAGTTCTCCATGGCCTGTCCTGCCTTTCTGGATTTTACACTTTTTTCAGATGGCCCTTTTGACCGGGGGGAAGTGAGACTTCATTGTAGTGTAGATTTCCTTTGCAAGCTTGCTTGGTTGGCCAAAAAGTGCGTATGCGTTTTTTCCTGAATATATTCAGGAAAAAACGCATACGCCCTTTTTGGCCAAGTGCATCATTGTGGACGTTCTGCCTCTTTTCCTATGCTTTCAATGCAATTCCAGTCTACCTCCTGAAATCGGTTTCCTGCAATTCTGCCCCGCTTTCAAGTCCTCTTGGCAGCCTTACTTCAGTCTAGTTTTGGATGATAGCTGTCATTTATAACTCTGCAGGTTTGTGAATTACAGTGCCCCTGAGCTCCTTTCTTCAACTCGCTTTCTTTTGAGCTGGCCGCAACACCGCAGGATGGCTTCAGGCCCTAATCTGGTTCCGGTACGGCACGCTGAGCCTTTGGTTATTTCCTCTTCCTGGTGGGAAATGAGAGTTAAATTTGCCCGTCCAGACACCTCCAGCTAGCCTCTCATTGGTTCTCGCTATTCCTGTTCATCTTCCGCAGAAATTGCAAACTGGGCCAAACAGGAGGTTAAAGTCGCTGACTCTCCAAGTGGGGAGACTGTTAGTAAAGCGTCTGGAATGTTGCACCCGAGTACCAGGGGAGGAAAACTGAGACATATTTGAACACGTCTCCCGTTCACATGGTTGATCATACTTGGGTTCCACATGCATGTTTTAGCTGAAGGAAGAATACCTTAAACCTGGAGAGTTGAGACCCGTGTAATGGGTACCATGCAATATGACTTCAAAGGGTCTTCATTTGCTCACCGAACCTCTCCAATCCTATCACTGCTGCGTTTATGCCCCTGTACACATGCTTGATTCTCTTTTGGAGACATAGCAATCCATAGGTTTTCCGATTCTTACTAGTCAGGTACATTCTTAGGCGTTTAATATGCGGTGTTGAGTCCATTTCGTTGAGCAAGGAGTAGCTCTTGTCTATTCCATATTTGGCTTAAGGAACTTTATCTGTGCTCATTTCAATCTCTGGTTTTATGCAGCACCCCAACTCATCTTTACCCTTAAGCAAGCATAAGTTGGTTTTCTAAATTTGAGACCCTGTTCTGTTTTGGAATGCAGTTCCTGTGTAGCCAAGTTTACATTCCGTGTATTAGTGATATCTTATGATGTTTCTTTTTCTGTGTGACTTATTTCAGTTAGAATCATCGTACCTGAATCCACTCATTATGCTGCTACGGGCCTGATGACATAGATTTCATTGCTGAGTGATACTGCATTGTACGTAAGTTCCACAAGTTCTTTATCCATTTTTCACTTTCTTCGATGTTGAACTTGTACTGTAAACGAGGTTCTTGTAAACAGAGGCGTCCCAAACTTTGGGGTGGCTGTGTCTTTTTGATTTTAATTTCCCTAAGCTATAGGACTATAAGTGGCAGTGCCCTAGGCTCTGTTGCTTTGTTTTTTAGATGTTTCAGGAAACACCATACACTTCTCCCGAGTGTCTGTTGGCAATTTACATCCCGCCCATCAGCATAACAAGGCTCCCAGTTCTCCATGGCCTGTCCTGCCTTTCTGGATTTTACACTTTTTTCAGATGGCCCTTTTGACCGGGGGGAAGTGAGACTTCATTGTAGTGCAGATTTCCTTTGCAAGCTTGCTTGGTTGGCCAAAAAGGGCGTATGCGTTTTTTCCTGAATATATTCAGGAAAAAACGCATACGCCCTTTTTGGCCAAGTGCATCATTGTGGACGTTCTGCCTCTTTTCCTATGCTTTCAATGCAATTCCAGTCTACCTCCTGAAATCGGTTTCCTGCAATTCTGCCCCGCTTTCAAGTCCTCTTGGCAGCCTTACTTCAGTCTATTTTTGGACGATAGCTGTCATTTATAACTCTGTAGGTTTGTGAATTACAGTGCCCCTGAGCTCCTTTCTTCAACTCGCTTTCTTTTGAGCTGGCCGCAACACCGCAGGATGGCTTCAGGCCCTAATCTGGTTCCGGCACGGCACGCTGAGCCTTTGGTTAATTCCTCTTCCTGGTGGGAAATGAGAGTTAAATTTGCCCGTCCAGACACCTCCAGCTAGCCTCTCATTGGTTCTCGCTGTTCCTGTTCATCTTCCGCAGAAATTGCAAACTGGACCAAACAGGAGGTTAAAGGGACTAACTCTCCAAGTCGGGAGAGTGTTAGTAAAGCATCTGGAATGTTGCACCCGAGTACCAGGGGAGGAAAACTGAGACATATTTGAACACGTCTCCCGATCACATGGTTGATCATACTCTAGGTTCCACATGCATGTTTTAGCTGAAGGAAGAATACCTTAAACCTGGGTAGTTGAAACCCGTGGAATGGGTACCATGCGATATGACTTCAAAGGGTCTTCATTTGCTCACCGAACCTCTCCAATCCTATCACTGCTGCGTTTATGCACCTGTACACATGCTTGATTCTCTTTCGGAGACATAGCAATCCATAGGTTTTAAGATACTTACTAGTCAGGTACATTTTTAGGCGTTTCATATGCGGTGTTGAGTCCATTTCGTTGAGCAAGGAGTAGCTCTTGCTATTCCATATTTGACTTAAGGAACTTTATCTGTGCTCATTTCAATCTCTGGTTTTATGCAGCACCCCAACTCACCTTTACCCTTAAGCAAGCATAAGTTGGTTTTCTAAATTTGAGTCCCTGTTCTGTTCTGTAATTCAGTTCCTGTGTAGCCAAGTTTCCATTCCGTGTATTACTGATATCTTATGATGTTTCTTTTTCTGTGTGACTTATTTCATTTAGAATCATCATACCTGAATCCACTCATTGTGATGCTAAGGGCCTGATGACATAGATTTCATTGCTGAGTGATATTGCTTTGTAAGTGAATACCACAACTTCTTTATCCATTTTTCACTTTCTGCGATGTTGAACTTGTACTGTAAACGAGGTTCTTGTAAACAGAGCCGTTCCAAACTTTGGGGTGGCTGTGTCTTTTTGATTTTAATTTCCCTAAGCTATAGGACCATAAGTGGAAGTGCCCTAGGCTCTGTTGCTTTGTTTTTTAGATGTTTCAGGAAACACCATACACTTCTCCCAAGTGTCTGTTGGCAATTTACATCCCACCCATCAGCATAACAAGGCTCCCAGTTCTCAATGGCCTGTTGCCTTTCTGGATTTTACACTTTTTTCAGATGGCCCTTTTGACCGGGGGGAAGTGAGACTTCATTGTAGTGCAGATTTCCTTTGCAAGCTTGCTTGGTTGGCCAAAAAGGGCGTATGCGTTTTTTCCTGAATATATTCAGGAAAAAACGCATACGCCCTTTTTGGCCAAGTGCATCATTGTGGACGTTCTGCCTCTTTTCCTATGCTTTCAATGCAATTCCAGTCTACCTCCTGAAATCGGTTTCCTGCAATTCTGCCCCGCTTTCAAGTCCTCTTGGCAGCCTTACTTCAGTCTATTTTTGGACGATAGCTCTCATTTATAACTCTGCAGGTTTGTGAATTACAGTGCCCCTGAGCTCCTTTCTTCAACTCGCTTTCTTGTGAGCTGGCCGCAACACCGCAGGATGGCTTCAGGCCCTAATCTGGTTCCGGCCCGGCACGCTGAGCCTTTGGTTAATTCCTCTTCCTGGTGGGAAATGAGAGTTAAATTTGCCCGTCCAGACACCTCCAGCTAGCCTCTCATTGGTTCTCGCTATTCCTGTTCATCTTCCGCAGAAATTGCAAACTGGGCCAAACAGGAGGTTAAAGGGACTGACTCTCCAAGTCGGGAGAGTGTTAGTAAAGCGTCTGGAATGTTGCACCCGAGTACCAGGGTACGAAAACTGAGACATATTTGAACACGTCTCCCGATCACATGGTTGATCATACTCTAGGTTCCACATGCATGTTTTAGCTGAAGGAAGAATACTTAAACCTGGGTAGTTGAAACCCGTGGAATGGGTACCATGCAATATGACTTCAAAGGGTCTTCATTTGCTCACCGAACCTCTCCAATCCTATCACTGCTGCGTTTATGCCCCTGTAGACATGCTTGATTCTCTTTCGGAGACATAGCAATCCATAGGTTTTAAGATACTTACTAGTCAGGTACATTCTTAGGCGTTTAATATGGGGTGTTGAGTCCATTTCGTTGAGCAAGGAGTAGCTCTTGTCTATTCCATATTTGGCTTAAGGAACTTTATCTGTGCTCATTTCAATCTCTGGTTTTATGCAGCACCCCAACTCACCTTTACCCTTAAGCAAGAATACGTTGGTTTTCTAAATTTGAGACCCTGTTCTGTTCTGTAATTCAGTTCCTGTGTAGCCAAGTTTACATTCCGTGTATTACTGATATCTTATGATGTTTCTTTTTCTGTGTGACTTATTTCAGTTAGAATCATCATACCTGAATCCACTCATTGTGCTGCTAAGGGCCTGATGACACAGATTTCATTGCTGAGTGATATTGCTTTGTAAGTAAATACCACAACTTCTTTATCCATTTTTCACTTTCTGCGATGTTGAACTTGTACTGTAAACGAGGTTCTTGTAAACACAGCCGTTCCAAACTTTAGGGTGGCTGTGTCTTTTTGATTTTAATTTCCCTAAGCTATAGGACCATAAGTGGAAGTGCCCTAGGTTCTGTTGCTTTGTTTTTTAGATGTTTCAGGAAACACCATACTCTTCTCCCGAGTGGTTGTTGGCAATTTACATCCCGCTCATCAGCATAACAAGGCTCCCAGTTTTCCATGGCCTGTCCTGCCTTTCTGGATTTTACACATTTTTCAGATGGCCCTTTTGACCGGGGGGAAGTGAGACTTCATTGTAGTGCAGATTTCCTTTGCAAGCTTGCTTGGTTGGCCAAAAAGGGCGTATGCGTTTTTTCCTGAATATATTCAGGGAAAAAGTCATATGCCCTTTTTGGCCAAGTGCATCATTGTGGACGTTCTGCCTCTTTTCCTATGCTTTCAATGCAATTCCAGTCTACCTCCTGAAATCGGTTTCCTGCAATTCTGCTCCGCTTTCAAGTCCTCTTGGCAGCCTTCCTTCAGTCTATTTTTGGACGATAGCTGTCATTTATAACTCTGCAGGTTTGTGAATTACAGTGCCCCTGAGCTCCTTTCTTCAACTTGCTTTCTTGTGACCTGGCCGCAACACCGCAGGCTGGCTTCAGGCCCTAATCTGGTTCCGACACGGCACGCTGAGCCTTTGGTTATTTCCTCTTCCTGGTGGGAAATGAGAGTTAAATTTGCCCGTCCAGACACCTCCAGCTAGTCTCTCATTGGTTCTCGCTATTCCTGTTCATCTTCCGCAGAAATTGCAAACTGGGCCAAACAGGAGGTTAAAGGCGCTGACTCTCCAAGTGGGGAGAGTGTTAGTAAAGCATCTGGAATGTTGCACCCGAGTACCAGGGGAGGAAAACTGAGACATATTTGAACACGTCTGCCGTTCACATGGTTGATCATACTGGGGTTCCACATGCATGTTTTAGCTGAAGGAAGAATACCTTAAACCTGGAGAGTTGAGACCCGTGTAATGGGTACCATGCAATATGACTTCAAAGGGTCTTCATTTGCTCACCGAACCTCTCCAATCCTATCACTGGTGCGTTTATGCCCCTGTACACATGCTTGATTCTCTTTCGGAGACATAGCAATCCATAGGTTTTAAGATACTTCCTTGTCAGGTACATTCTTAGGCGTTTAATATGCGGTGTTGAGTCCATTTCGTTGAGCAAGGAGTAGCTCTTGTCTATTCCATATTTGACTTAAGGAACTTTATCTATGCTCATTTCAATCTCTGGTTTTATGCAGCACCCCAACTCACCTTTACCCTTAAGCAAGCATAAGTTGGTTTTCTAAATTTGAGACCCTGTTCTGTTCTGTAATTCAGTTCCTGTGTAGCCAAGTTTACATTCCGTGTATTACTGATATCTTATGATGTTTCTTTTTCTGTGTGACTTATTTCAGTTAGAATCATCATACCTGAATCCACTCATTGTGATGCTAAGGGCCTGATGACATAGATTTCATTGCTGAGTGGTATTGCTTTGTAAGTAAATACCACAACTTCTTTATCCATTTTTCACTTTCTGCGATGTTGAACTTGTACTGTAAACGAGGTTCTTGTAAACAGAGGCGTCCCAAACTTTGGGGTGGCTGTGTCTTTTTGATTTTAATTTCCCTAAGCTATAGGACCATAAGTGGAAGTGCCCTAGGCTCTGTTGCTTTGTTTTTTAGATGTTTCAGGAAACACCATACACTTCTCCCAAGTGTCTGTTGGCAATTTACATCCCGCCCATCAGCATAACAAGGCTCCCAGTTCTCCATGGCCTGTCCTGCCTTTCTGGATTTTACACTTTTTTCAGATGGCCCTTTTGACCGGGGGGAAGTGAGACTTCATTGTAGTGCAGATTTCCTTTGCAAGCTTGCTTGGTTGGCCAAAAAGGGCGTATGCGTTTTTTCCTGAATATATTCAGGAAAAAACGCATACGCCCTTTTTGGCCAAGTGCATCATTGTGGACGTTCGGCCTCTTTTCCTATGCTTTCAATGCAATTCCAGTCTACCTCCTGAAATCGGTTTCCTGCAATTCTGCCCCGCTTTCAAGTCCTCTTGGCAGCCTTACTTCAGTCTATTTTTGGACGATAGCTGTCATTTATAACTCTGCAGGTTTGTGAATTACAGTGCCCCTGAGCTCCTTTCTTCAACTCGCTTGCTTGTGACCTGGCCGCAACACCGCAGGATGGCTTCAGGCCCTAATGTGGTTCCGGTACGGCACGCTGAGCCTTTGGTTATCTCCTCTTCCTGGTGGGAAATGAGAGTTAAATTTGCCCGTCCAGACACCTCCAGCTAGCCTCTCATTGGTTCTCGCTATTCCTGTTCATCTTCCGCAGAAATTGCAAACTGGGCCAAAAAGGAGGTTAAAGGCACTGACTCTCCAAGTGGGGAGAGTGTTAGTAAAGCGTCTGGAATGTTGCACCCGAGTACCAGGGGAGGAAAACTGAGACATATTTGAACACGTCTCCCGTTCACATGGTTGATCATACTTGGGTTCCACATGCATGTTTTAGCTGAAGGAAGAATACCTTAAACCTGGAGAGTTGAGACCCGTGTAATGGGTACCATGCAATATGACTTCAAAGGGTCTTCATTTGCTCACCGAACCTCTCCAATCCTCTCACTGCTGCGTTTATGCCCCTGTACACATGCTTGATTCTCTTTCGGAGACATAGCAATCCATAGGTTTTACGATACTTACTAGTCAGGTACATTCTTAGGCGTTTAATATGCGGTGTTGAGTCCATTTCGTTGAGCAAGGAGTAGCTCTTGTCTATTCCATATTTGACTTAAGGAACTTTATCTGTGCTCATTTCAATCTCTGGTTTTATGCAGCACCCCAACTCACCTTTACCCTTAAGCAAGCATAAGTTGGTTTTCTAAATTTGAGACCCTGTTCTGTTCTGTAATTCAGTTCCTGTGTAGCCAAGTTTACATTCCGTGTATTACTGATATCTTATGATGTTTCTTTTTCTGTGTGACTTATTTCAGTTAGAATCATCATAGCTGAATCCACTCATTGTGCTGCTACGGGCCTGATGACATAGATTTCATTGCTGAGTGATACTGCATTGTACGTAAGTACCACAAGTTCTTTATCCATTTTTCACTTTCTGTGATATTTCACTTGTACGGTAAACGAGGTTCTTGTAAACAGAGGCGTCCCAAACTTCGGGGTGGCTGTGTCTTTTTGATTTTAATTACCCTAAGCTATAGGACCATAAGTGGATGTGCCCTAGGCTCTGTTGCTTTGTTTTTTAGATGTTTCAGGAAACACCATACACTGCTCCCGAGTGTCTGTTGGCAATTTACATCCCGCCCATCAGCATAACAAGGCTCCCAGTTCTCCATGGCCTGTCCTGCCTTTCTGGATTTTACACTTTTTTCAGATGGCCCTTTTGACCGGGGGGAAGTGAGACTTCATTGTAGTGCAGATTTCCTTTGCAAGCTTGCTTGGTTGGCCAAAATGTGCGTATGCGTTTTTTCCTGAATATATTCAGGAAAAAACGCATACGCCCTTTTTGGCCAAGTGCATCATAGTGGACGTTCTGCCTCTTTTCCTATGCTTTCAATGCAATTCCAGTCTACCTCCTGAAATCGGTTTCCTGCAATTCTGCCCCGCTTTCAAGTCCTCTTGGCAGCCTTACTTCAGCATATTTTTGGACGATAGCTGTCATTTATAACTCTGCAGGTTTGTGAATTACAGTGCCCCTGAGCTCCTTTCTTCAACTCGCTTTCTTGTGACCTGGCCGCAACACCGCAGCATGGCTTCAGGCCCTAATCTGGTTCCGGCACGGCACGCTGAGCCTTTGGTTAATTCCTCTTCCTGGTGGGAAATGAGAGTTAAATTTGCCCGTCCAGACACCTCCAGCTAGTCTCTCATTGGTTCTCGCTATTCCTGTTCATCTTCCGCAGAAATTGCAAACTGGGCCAAACAGGAGGTTAAAGGCGCTGACTCTCCAAGTGGGGAGAGTGTTAGTAAAGCGTCTGGAATGTTGCACCCGAGTACCAGGGGAGGAAAACTGAGACATATTTGAACACGTCTCCCGATCACATGGTTGATCATACTCTAGGTTCCCCATGCATGTTTTAGCTGAAGGGAGAATACCTTAAACCTGGGTAGTTGAAACCCGTGGAATGGGTACCATGCAATATGACTTCAAAGGGTCTTCATTTGCTCACCGAACCTCTCCAATCCTATCACTGCTGCGTTTATGCCCCTGTACACATGCATGATTCTCTTTCAGAGACATAGCAACCCATAGGTTTTAAGATACTTACTAGTCAGGTACATTCTTAGGCGTTTAATATGCAGTGTTGAGTCCATTTCGTTGAACAAGGAGTAGCTCTTGTCTATTCCATATTTGGCTTAAGGAACTTTATCTGTGCTAATTTCAATCTCTGGTTTTATGCAGCACCCCAACTCACCTTTACCCTTAAGCAAGCATAAGTTGGTTTTCTAAATTTGAGACCCTGTTCTGTTCTGTAATTCAGTTCCTGTGTAGCCAAGTTTACATTCCGTGTATTACTGATATCTTATGATGTTTCTTTTTCTGTGTGACTTATTTCAGTTAGAATCATCATACCTGAATCCACTCATTGTGCTGCTAAGGGCCTGATGACACAGATTTCATTGCTGAGTGATATTGCTTTGTAAGTAAATACCACAACTTCTTTATCCATTTTTCACTTTCTGCGATGTTGAACTTGTACTGTAAACGAGGTTCTTGTAAACAGTGCCGTTCCAAACTTTGGGGTGGCTGTGTCTTTTTGATTTTAATTTCCCTAAGCTATAGGACCATAAGTGGAAGTGCCCTAGGTTCTGTTGCTTTGTTTTTTAGATGTTTCAGGAAACACCATACACTTCTCCCGAGTGTCTGTTGGCAATTTACATCCCGCCCTTCAGCATAACAAGGCTCCCAGTTCTCCATGGCCTGTCCTGCCTTTCTGGATTTTACACTTTTTTCAGATGGCCCTTTTGACCGGGGGGAAGTGAGACTTCATTGTAGTGCAGATTTCCTTTGCAAGCTTGCTTGGTTGGCCAAAAAGGGCGTATGCGTTTTTTCCTGAATATATTCAGGAAAAAACGCATACGCCCTTTTTGGCCAAGTGCATCATTGTGGATGTTCTGCCTCTTTTCCTATGCTTTCAATGCAATTCCAGTCTACCTCCTGAAATCGGTTTCCTGCAATTCTGCCCCGCTTTCAAGTCCTCTTGGCAGCCTTACTTCAGTCTATTTTTGGACGATAGCTGTCATTTATAACTCTGCAGGTTTGTGAATTACAGTGCCCCTGAGCTCCTTTCTTCAACTCGCTTGCTTGTGACCTGGCCGCAACACCGCAGGATGGCTTCAGGCCCTAATGTGGTTCCGGTACGGCACGCTGAGCCTTTGGTTATCTCCTCTTCCTGGTGGGAAATGAGAGTTAAATTTGCCCGTCCAGACACCTCCAGCTAGCCTCTCATTGGTTCTCGCTATTCCTGTTCATCTTCCGCAGAAATTGCAAACTGGGCCAAAAAGGAGGTTAAAGGCACTGACTCTCCAAGTGGGGAGAGTGTTAGTAAAGCGTCTGGAATGTTGCACCCGAGTACCAGGGGAGGAAAACTGAGACATATTTGAACACGTCTCCCGTTCACATGGTTGATCATACTTGGGTTCCACATGCATGTTTTAGCTGAAGGAAGAATACCTTAAACCTGGAGAGTTGAGACCCGTGTAATGGGTACCATGCAATATGACTTCAAAGGGTCTTCATTTGCTCACCGAACCTCTCCAATCCTCTCACTGCTGCGTTTATGCCCCTGTACACATGCTTGATTCTCTTTCGGAGACATAGCAATCCATAGGTTTTACGATACTTACTAGTCAGGTACATTCTTAGGCGTTTAATATGCGGTGTTGAGTCCATTTCGTTGAGCAAGGAGTAGCTCTTGTCTATTCCATATTTGACTTAAGGAACTTTATCTGTGCTCATTTCAATCTCTGGTTTTATGCAGCACCCCAACTCACCTTTACCCTTAAGCAAGCATAAGTTGGTTTTCTAAATTTGAGACCCTGTTCTGTTCTGTAATTCAGTTCCTGTGTAGCCAAGTTTACATTCCGTGTATTACTGATATCTTATGATGTTTCTTTTTCTGTGTGACTTATTTCAGTTAGAATCATCATACCTGAATCCACTCATTGTGATGCTAAGGGCCTGATGACATAGATTTCATTGCTGAGTGATATTGCTTTGTAAGTAAATACCACAACTTCTTTATCCATTTTTCACTTTCTGCGATGTTGAACTTGTACGGTAAACGAGGTTCTTGTAAACGGAGGCGTCCCAAACTTTGGGGTGGCTGTGTCTTTTTGATTTTAATTTCCCTAAGCTATAGGACCATAAGTGGTGGTGCACTAGGCTCTGTTGCTTTGTTTTTTAGATGTTTCAGGAAACACCATACACTTCTCCCGAGTGGTTGTTGGCAATTTACATCCCGCCCATCAGCATAACAAGGCTCCCAGTTCTCCATGGCCTGTCCTGCCTTTCTGGATTTTACACTTTTTTCAGATGGCCCTTTTGACCGGGGGGAAGTGAGACTTCATTGTAGTGCAGATTTCCTTTGCAAGCTTGCTTGATTGGCCAAAAAGCGCGTATGCGTTTTTTCCTGAATATATTCAGGAAAAAACGCATACGCCCTTTTTGGCCAAGTGCATCATTGTGGACGTTCTGCCTCTTTTCCTATGCTTTCAATGCAATTCCAGTCTACCTCCTGAAATCGGTTTCCTGCAATTCTGCCCCGCTTTCAAGTCCTCTTGGCAGCCTTACTTCAGTCTATTTTTGGACGATAGCTGTCATTTATAACTCTGCAGGTTTGTGAATTACAGTGCCCCTGAGCTGCTTTCTTCAACTCGCTTTCTTGTGACCTGACCACAACACTGCAGGGTGGCTTCAGGCCCTAATCTGGTTCCGGTACGGCACGCTGAGCCTTTGGTTATTTCCTCTTCCTGGTGGGAAATGAGAGTTAAATTTGCCCGTCCAGACACCTCCAGCTAGTCTCTCATTGGTTCTCGCTATTCCTGTTCATCTTCCGCAGAAATTGCAAACTGGGCCAAACAGGAGGTTAAAGGCGCTGACTCTCCAAGTGGGGAGAGTGTTAGTAAAGCGTCTGGAATGTTGCACCCGAGTACCAGGGGAGGAAAACTGAGACATATTTGAACACGTCTCCCGTTCACATGGTTGATCATACTTGGGTTCCACATGCATGTTTTAGCTGAAGGAAGAATACCTTAAACCTGGAGAGTTGAGACCCGTGTAATGGGTACCATGCAATATGACTTCAAAGGGTCTTCATTTGCTCACCGAACCTCTCCAATCCTATCACTGCTGCGTTTATGCCCCTGTACACATGCTTGATTCTCTTTTGGAGACATAGCAATCCATAGGTTTTACGATACTTACTAGTCAGGTACATTCTTAGGCGTTTAATATGCGGTGTTGAGTCCATTTCGTTGAGCAAGGAGTAGCTCTTGTCTATTCCATATTTGACTTAAGGAACTTTATCTGTGCTCATTTCAATCTCTGGTTTTATGCAGCACCCCAACTCACCTTTACCCTTAAGCAAGCATAAGTTGGTTTTCTAAATTTGAGACCCTGTTCTGTTCTGTAATTCAGTTCCTGTGTAGCCAAGTTTACATTCCGTGTATTACTGATATCTTATGATGTTTCTTTTTCTGTGTGACTTATTTCAGTTAGAATCATCATACCTGAATCCACTCATTGTGATGCTAAGGGCCTGATGACATAGATTTCATTGCTGAGTGATATTGCTTTGTAAGTAAATACCACAACTTCTTTATCCATTTTTCACTTTCTGCGATGTTGAACTTGTACTGTAAACGAGGTTCTTGTAAACAGAGGCGTCCCAAACTTTGGGGTGGCTGTGTCTTTTTGATTTTAATTTCCCTAAGCTATAGGACCATAAGTGGCGGTGCCCTAGGCTCTGTTGCTTTGTTTTTTAGATGTTTCAGGAAACACCATACAGTTCTCCCAAGTGTCTGTTGGCAATTTACATCCCGCCCATCAGCATAACAAGGCTCCCAGTTCTCAATGGCCTGTTGCCTTTCTGGATTTTACACTTTTTTCAGATGGCCCTTTTGACCGGGGGGAAGTGAGACTTCATTGTAGTGCAGATTTCCTTTGCAAGCTTGCTTGGTTGGCCAAAAAGGGCGTATGCGTTTTTTCCTGAATATATTCAGGAAAAAACGCATACGCCCTTTTTGGCCAAGTGCATCATTGTGGACGTTCTGCCTCTTTTCCTATGCTTTCAATGCAATTCCAGTCTACCTCCTGAAATCGGTTTCCTGCAATTCTGCCCCGCTTTCAAGTCCTCTTGGCAGCCTTACTTCAGTCTATTTTTGGACGATAGCTGTCATTTATAACTCTGCAGGTTTGTGAATTACAGTGCCCCTGAGCTCCTTTCTTCAACTCGCTTTCTTTTGAGCTGGCCGCAACACCGCAGGATGGCTTCAGGCCCTAATCTGGTTCTGGTACGGCACGCTGAGCCTTTGGTTATTTCCTCTTCCTGGTGGGAAATGAGAGTTAAATTTGCCCGTCCAGACACCTCCAGCTAGCCTCTCATTGGTTCTCGCTATTCCTGTTCATCTTCCGCAGAAATTGCAAACTGGGCCAAACAGGAGGTTAAAGGGACTGACTCTCCAAGTCAGGAGAGTGTTAGTAAAGAGTCTGGAATGTTGCACCCGAGTACCAGGGGAGGAAAACTGAGACATATTTGAACACGTCTCCCGTTCACATGGTTGATCATACTCTGGGTTCCACATGCATGTTTTAGCTGAAGGAAGAATACCTTAAACCTGGAGAGTTGAGACCCGTGGAATGGGTACCATGCAATATGATTTCAAACGGTCTTCATTTGCTCACCGAACCTCTCCAATCCTATCACTGCTGCGTTTATGCCGCTGTACACACGCTTGATTCTCTTTTGGAGACATAGCAATCCATAGGTTTTAAGATAATTACTAGTCAGGTACATTCTTAGGCGTTTAATATGGGGTTTTGAGTCCATATCGTTGAGCAAGGAGTAGCTCTTGTCTATTCCATATTTGGCTTAAGGAACTTTATCTGTGCTCATTTCAATCCTGGTTTTATGCAGCACCCCAACTCACCTTTCCCCTTAAGCAAGCATAAGTTGGTTTTCTAAATTTGAGACCCTGTTCTGTTTTGGAATGCAGTTCCTGTGTAGCCAAGTTTACATTCCGTGTATTAGTGATATCTTATGATGTTTCTTTTTCTGTGTCACTTATTTCAGTTAGAATCATCGTACCTGAATCCACTCATTATGCTGCTACGGGCCTGATGACATAGATTTGATTGCTGAGTGATACTGCATTGTACGTAAGTACCACAAGTTCTTTATCCATTTTTCACTTTCTGTGATATTTCACTTGTACGGTAAACGAGGTTCTTGTAAACAGAGGTGTCCCAAACTTCGGGGTGGCTGTGTCTTTTTGATTTTAATTACCCTAAGCTATAGGACCATAAGTGGATGTGCCCTAGGCTCTGTTGCTTTGTTTTTTAGATGTTTCAGGAAACACCATACACTGCTCCCGAGTGTCTGTTGGCAATTTACATCCCGCCCATCAGCATAACAAGGCTCCCAGTTCTCCATGGCCTGTCCTGCCTTTCTGGATTTTACACTTTTTTCAGATGGCCCTTTTGACCGGGGGGAAGTGAGACTTCATTGTAGTGCAGATTTCCTTTGCAAGCTTGCTTGGTTGGCCAAAAAGGGCGTATGCGTTTTTTCCTGAATATATTCAGGAAAAAACGCATACGCCCTTTTTGGCCAAGTGCATCATAGTGGACGTTCTGCCTCTTTTCCTATGCTTTCAATGCAATTCCAGTCTACCTCCTGAAATCGGTTTCCTGCAATTCTGCCCCGCTTTCAAGTCCTCTTGGCAGCCTTACTTCAGTATATTTTTGGACGATAGCTGTCATTTATAACTCTGCAGGTTTGTGAATTACAGTGCCCCTGAGCTCCTTTCTTCAACTCGCTTTCTTGTGACCTGGCCGCAACACCGCAGCATGGCTTCAGGCCCTAATCTGGTTCCGGCACGGCACGCTGAGCCTTTGGTTAATTCCTCTTCCTGGTGGGAAATGAGAGTTAAATTTGCCCGTCCAGACACCTCCAGCTAGTCTCTCATTGGTTCTCGCTATTCCTGTTCATCTTCCGCAGAAATTGCAAACTGGGCCAAACAGGAGGTTAAAGGCGCTGACTCTCCAAGTGGGGAGAGTGTTAGTAAAGCGTCTGGAATGTTGCACCCGAGTACCAGGGGAGGAAAACTGAGACATATTTGAACACGTCTCCCGATCACATGGTTGATCATACTCTAGGTTCCCCATGCATGTTTTAGCTGAAGGGAGAATACCTTAAACCTGGGTAGTTGAAACCCGTGGAATGGGTACCATGCAATATGACTTCAAAGGGTCTTCATTTGCTCACCGAACCTCTCCAATCCTATCACTGCTGCGTTTATGCCCCTGTACACATGCATGATTCTCTTTCAGAGACATAGCAACCCATAGGTTTTAAGATACTTACTAGTCAGGTACATTCTTAGGCGTTTAATATGCAGTGTTGAGTCCATTTCGTTGAACAAGGAGTAGCTCTTGTCTATTCCATATTTGGCTTAAGGAACTTTATCTGTGCTAATTTCAATCTCTGGTTTTATGCAGCACCCCAACTCACCTTTACCCTTAAGCAAGCATAAGTTGGTTTTCTAAATTTGAGACCCTGTTCTGTTCTGTAATTCAGTTCCTGTGTAGCCAAGTTTACATTCCGTGTATTACTGATATCTTATGATGTTTCTTTTTCTGTGTGACTTATTTCAGTTAGAATCATCATACCTGAATCCACTCATTGTGCTGCTAAGGGCCTGATGACACAGATTTCATTGCTGAGTGATATTGCTTTGTAAGTAAATACCACAACTTCTTTATCCATTTTTCACTTTCTGCGATGTTGAACTTGTACTGTAAACGAGGTTCTTGTAAACAGTGCCGTTCCAAACTTTGGGGTGGCTGTGTCTTTTTGATTTTAATTTCCCTAAGCTATAGGACCATAAGTGGAAGTGCCCTAGGTTCTGTTGCTTTGTTTTTTAGATGTTTCAGGAAACACCATACACTTCTCCCGAGTGTCTGTTGGCAATTTACATCCCGCCCTTCAGCATAACAAGGCTCCCAGTTCTCCATGGCCTGTCCTGCCTTTCTGGATTTTACACTTTTTTCAGATGGCCCTTTTGACCGGGGGGAAGTGAGACTTCATTGTAGTGCAGATTTCCTTTGCAAGCTTGCTTGGTTGGCCAAAAAGGGCGTATGCGTTTTTTCCTGAATATATTCAGGAAAAAACGCATATGCCCTTTTTGGCCAAGTGCATCATTGTGGACGTTTTGCCTCTTTTCCTATGCTTTCAATGCAATTCCAGTCTACCTCCTGAAATCGGTTTCCTGCAATTCTGCCCCGCTTTCAAGTCCTCTTGGCAGCCTTAGTTCAGTCTTTTTTTGGACGATAGCTGTCATTTATAACTCTGCAGGTTTGTGAATTACAGTGCCCCTGAGCTCCGTTCTTCAACTCGCTTTCTTTTGAGCTGGCCGCAACACCGCAGGATGGCTTCAGGCCCTAATCTGGTTCCGGCATGGCACGCTGAGCCTTTGGTTAATTCCTCTTCCTGGTGGGAAATGAGAGTTAAATTTGCCCGTCCAGACACCTCCAGCTAGCCTCTCATTGGTTCTCGCTATTCCTGTTCATCTTCCGCAGAAATTGCAAACTGGGCCAAACAGGAGGTTAAAGGGACTGACTCTCCAAGTGGGGAGAGTGTTAGTAAAGCGTCTGGAATGTTGCACCCGAGTACCAGGGTACGAAAACTGAGACATATTTGAACACGTCTCCCGATCACATGGTTGATCATACTCTAGGTTCCACATGCATGTTTTAGCTGAAGGAAGAATACCTTAAACCTGGGTAGTTGAAACCCGTGGAATGGGTACCATGCAATATGACTTCAAAGGGTCTTCATTTGCTCACCGAACCTCTCCAATCCTATCACTGCTGCGTTTATGCCCCTGTACACATGCTTGATTCTCTTTCGGAGACATAGCAATCCATAGGTTTTAAGATACTTACTAGTCAGGTACATTCTTAGGCGTTTAATATGCGGTGTTGGGTCCATTTCGTTGAGCAAGGAGTAGCTCTTGTCTATTCCATATTTGGCTTAAGGAACTTTATCTGTGCTCATTTCAATCTCTGGTTTTATGCAGCACCCCAACTGACCTTTACCCTTAAGCAAGCATAAGTTGGTTTTCTAAATTTGAGACCCTGTTCTGTTCTGTAATTCAGTTCCTGTGTAGCCAAGTTTACATTCCGTGTATTACTGATATCTTATGATGTTTCTTTTTCTGTGTGACTTATTTCAGTTAGAATCATCATACCTGAATCCACTCATTGTGCTGCTAAGGGCCTGATGACATAGATTTCATTGCTGAGTGATATTGCTTTGTAAGTGAATACCACAACTTCTTTATCCATTTTTCACTTTCTGCGATGTTGAACTTGTACTGTAAACAAGGTTCTTGTAAACAGAGCCGTTCCAAACTTTGGGGTGGCTGTGTCTTTTTGATTTTAATTTCCCTAAGCTATAGGACCATAAGTGGAAGTGCTCTAGGCTCTGTTGTTTTGTTTTTTAGATGTTTCAGGAAACACCATACAGTTCTCCCAAGTGTCTGTTGGCAATTTACATCCCGCCCATCAGCATAACAAGGTTCCCAGTTCTCAATGGCCTGTTGCCTTTCTGGATTTTACACTTTTTTCAGATGGCCCTTTTGACCGGGGGGAAGTGAGACTTCATTGTAGTGCAGATTTCCTTTGCAAGCTTGCTGGGTTGGCCAAAAAGGGCGTATGCGTTTTTTCCTGAATATATTCAGGAAAAAACGCATACGCCCTTTTTGGCCAAGTGCATCATTGTGGACGTTCTGCCTCTTTTCCTATGCTTTCAATGCAAATCCAGTCTACCTCCTGAAATCGGTTTCCTGCAATTCTGCCCCGCTTTCAAGTCCTCTTGGCAGCCTTACTTCAGTCTATTTTTGGACGATAGCTGTCATTTATAACTCTGCAGGTTTGTGAATTACAGTGCCCCTGAGCTCCTTTCTTCAACTCACTTTCTTTTGAGCTGGCCGCAACAGCGCAGGATGGCTTCAGGCCCTAATCTGGTTCCGGCACGGCACGCTGAGCCTTTGGTTAATTCCTCTTCCTGGTAGGAAATGAGAGTTAAATTTGCCCGTCCAGACAACTCCAGCCAACCTCTCATTGGTTCTCGCTATTCCTGTTCATCTTCCGCAGAAATTGCAAACTGGGCCAAACAGGAGGTTAAAGGGACTGACTCTCCAAGTCGGGAGAGTGTTAGTAAAGCGTCTGGAATGTTGCACCCGAGTACCAGGGGAGGAAAACTGAGACATATTTGAACACGTCTCCCGATCACATGGTTGATCATACTCTAGGTTCCACATGCATGTTTTAGCTGAAGGAAGAATACCTTAAACCTGGCTAGTTGAAACCCGTGGAATGGGTACCATGCAATATGACTTCAAAGGGTCTTCATTTGCTCACCGAACCTCTCCAATCCTATCACTGCTGCGTTTATGCCCCTGTACACATGCTTGATTCTCTTTCGGAGACATAGCAATCCATAGGTTTTAAGATACTTACTAGTCAGGTACATTCTTAGGCGTTTAATATGGGGTGTTGAGTCCATTTCGTTGAGCAAGGAGTAGCTCTTGTCTATTCCATATTTGGCTTAAGGAACTTTATCTGTGCTCATTTCAATCTCTGGTTTTATGCAGCACCCCAACTCACCTTTACCCTTAAGCAAGCATAAGTTGGTTTTCCAAATTTGAGACCCTGTTCTGTTCTGTAATTCAGTTCCTGTGTAGCCAAGTTTACATTCCGTGTATTACTGATATCTTATGATGTTTCTTTTTCTGTGTGACTTACTTCAGTTAGAATCATCATACCTGAATCCACTCATTGTGCTGCTAAGGGCCTGATGACACAGATTTCATTGCTGAGTGATATTGCTTTGTAAGTAAATACCACAACTTCTTTATCCATTTTTCACTTTCTGCGATGTTGAACTTGTACTGTAAACGAGGTTCTTGTAAACAGAGCCGTTCCAAACTTTGGGGTGGCTGTGTCTTTTTGATTTTAATTTCCCTAAGCTATAGGACCATAAGTGGAAGTGCCCTAGGTTCTGTTGCTTTGTTTTTTAGATGTTTCAGGAAACACCATACACTTCTCCCGAGTGTCTGTTGGCAATTTACATCCCGCCCATCAGCATAACAAGGCTCCCAGTTCTCCATGGCCTGTCCTGCCTTTCTGGATTTTACACTTTTTTCAGATGGCCCTTTTGACCGGGGGGAAGTGAGACTTCATTGTAGTGCAGATTTCCTTTGCAAGCTTGCTGGGTTGGCCAAAAAGGGCGTATGCGTTTTTTCCTGAATATATTCAGGAAAAAACGCATACGCCCTTTTTGGCCAAGTGCATCATTGTGGACGTTCTGCCTCTTTTCCTATGCTTGCAATGCAATTCCAGTCTACCTCCTGAAATCGGTTTCCTGCAATTCTGCCCCGCTTTCAAATCCTCTTGGCAGCCTTACTTCAGTCTATTTTTGGACGATAGCTGTCATTTATAACTCTGCAGGTTTGTGAATTACAGTGCCCCTGAGCTCCTTTCTTCAACTCGCTTTCTTTTGAGCTGGCCGCAACACCGCAGGATGGCTTCAGGCCCTAATCTGGTTCCGGTACGGCACGCTGAGCCTTTGGTTATTTCCTCTTCTTGGTGGGAAATGAGAGTTAAATTTGCCCGTCCAGACACCTCCAGCTAGCCTCTCATTGGTTCTCGCTATTCCTGTTCATCTTCCGCAGAAATTGCAAACTGGGCCAAACAGGAGGTTAAAGGCGCTGACTCTCCAAGTGGGGAGAGTGTTAGTAAAGCATCTGGAATGTTGCACCCGAGTACCAGGGGAGGAAAACTGAGACATATTTGAACACGTCTCCCGATCACATGGTTGATCATACTCTAGGTTCCACATGCATGTTTTAGCTGAAGGAAGAATACCTTAAACCTGGCTAGTTGAAACCCGTGGAATGGGTACCATGCAATATGACTTCAAAGGGTCTTCATTTGCTCACCGAACCTCTCCAATCCTATCACTGCTGCGTTTATGCCCCTGTACACATGCTTGATTCTCTTTCGGAGACATAGCAATCCATAGGTTTTAAGATACTTACTAGTCAGGTACATTCTTAGGCGTTTAATATGGGGTGTTGAGTCCATTTCGTTGAGCAAGGAGTAGCTCTTGTCTATTCCATATTTGGCTTAAGGAACATTATCTGTGCTCATTTCAATCTCTGGTTTTATGCAGCACCCCAACTCACCTTTACCCTTAAGCAAGAATAAGTTGGTTTTCTAAATTTGAGACCCTGTTCTGTTCTGTAATTCAGTTCCTGTGTAGCCAAGTTTACATTCCGTGTATTACTGATATCTTATGATGTTTCTTTTTCTGTGTGACTTATTTCAGTTAGAATCATCATACCTGAATCCACTCATTGTGCTGCTAAGGGCCTGATGACACAGATTTCATTGCTGAGTGATATTGCTTTGTAAGTAAATACCACAACGTCTTTATCCATTTTTCACTTTCTGCGATGTTGAACTTGTACTGTAAACGAGGTTCTTGTAAACAGAGCCGTTCCAAACTTTGGGGTGGCTGTGTCTTTTTGATTTTAATTTCCCTAAGCTATAGGACCATAAGTGGAAGTGCCCTAGGTTCTGTTGCTTTGTTTTTTAGATGTTTCAGGAAACACCATAAACTTCTCCCGAGTGGTTGTTGGCAATTTACATCCCGCCCTTCAGCATAACAAGGCTCCCAGTTCTCCATGGCCTGTCCTGCCTTTCTGGATTTTACACTTTTTTCAGATGGCCCTTTTGACCGGGGGGAAGTGAGACTTCATTGTAGTGCAGATTTCCTTTGCAAGCTTGCTTGGTTGGCCAAAAAGGGCGTATGCGTTTTTTCCTGAATATATTCAGGAAAAAACGCATACGCCCTTTTTGGCCAAGTGCATCATTGTGGACGTTCTGCCTCTTTTCCTATGCTTTCAATGCAATTCCAGTCTACCTCCTGAAATCGGTTTCCTGCAATTCTGCCCCGCTTTCAAGTCCTCTTGGCGGCCTTACTTCAGTCTATTTTTGGACGATAGCTGTCATTTATAACTCTGCAGGTTTGTGAATTACAGTGCCCCTGAGCTCCTTTCTTCAACTCGCTTTCTTTTGAGCTGGCCGCAACACCGCAGGATGGCTTCAGGCCCTAATCTGGTTCCGGCACGGCACGCTGAGCCTTTGGTTATTTCGTCTTCCTGGTGGGAAATGAGAGTTAAATGTGCCCGTCCAGACACCTCCAGCTAGTCTCTCATTGGTTCTCGCTATTCCTGTTCATCTTCCGCAGAAATTGCAAACTGGGCCAAACAGGAGGTTAAAAGCGCTGACTCTCCAAGTCGGGAGAGTGTTAGTAAAGCGTCTGGAATGTTGCACCCGAGTACCAGGGTACGAAAACTGAGACATATTTGAACACGTCTCCCGATCACTTGGTTGATCATACTCTAGATTCCACATGCATGTTTTAGCTGAAGGAAGAATACCTTAAACCTGGAGAGTTAAGACCCGTGTAATGGGTACCATGCAATATGACTTCAAAGGGTCTTCATTTGCTCACCGAACCTCTCCAATCCTATCACTGCTGCGTTTATGCCCCTGTACACATGCTTGATTCTCTTTTGCAGACATAGCAATCCATAGGTTTTAAGATACTTACTAGTCAGGTACATTCTTAGGCGTTTAATATGCGGTGTTGAGTCCATTTCGTTGAGCAAGGAGTAGCTCTTGTCTATTCCATATTTGACTTAAGGAACTTTATCTGTGCTCATTTCAATCTCTGGTTTTATGCAGCACCACAACTCACCTTTACCCTTAAGCAAGC